>NC_060174.1:9841822-10141822 GCF_021184085.1 Oncorhynchus gorbuscha | reverse complement strand
AGTATAATAATTATTGTATCTCTCAAATATGAACATTGACAAGTGTGAAATGCATGCACCAAGACAGAAGTTAATTTGTGTGTCGACCCACATTGTTAACTTATCTTATAATGGCGCAGGGAGGAGTGATGAATATGTGTGTGCGTTAAGAACCAAATGCTGCCCGCGGCCAGTGACGGACTTCTACGTCACAATGATATTTTTGCAGCTAAATATCTCACTCATCATTATTCACGATTCATTCAGGATAGCATCCACATTAATGTAGAAGTGTTAGAATATTATATATTTTTTATTCACAATGAAAGTGACTCCAAAATGACAATACATTATTTATTTATATTGGGCACAAAATATTCTGAAATACAACCAAAACAAACAGAAAATGCATCCAACAAATGAGTAGTCATAAACTTGATGTAGTCATTGTGTGCTATGAATATGTGACCAAATAGTTACATTTGTACTACTTTAATACACAAATAAGTGAATTTGTCCCAATACTTTAGGTCCCCTAAAGGGGACCATGGACAAAAAGTGCTGTAATTTCTAAACGGTTCACCCGATATGGATGAAAATACCCTGAAATGAAAGTTGACAGCCTGCATGTTAACCTCATAGTCATTGTATTATTTCAAATCCAAAGTGCTGGAGTACAGTGTCATTGTCCCAATACTTTTGGAGCATACAGAAGAACCAATAGAGAACCAAAAAGGGTTCATATATGGAACCCCTAAATATATATATATATATATATATTTTTTTTACCAGAACCATCAATGATTTGAATCTTCTTCTGAAAAGAGTTCTTACATTTTGACCAAAGAACCGAAAGGTTCTATATAGAACAATGGGAAGTTCTAGGCATAAAACTGGTATTTGTTCATTTCTCAAGTAAAGGATTCGCCAATGTCTTTACAATCTTGAATAACTGCAACATGCAGTGCATTGTTTCTAAGGGCAAGGTGAATTACTGGCACTGAAACCAGAATGTTAACAGACAGGTTCTCTGTGTAGATTTTAAATTTCTTCCTTCTTCCTTGTATAGTTCAAATTACTTTTCTGGCAGCAGAAGCAAACATAACGTTAATAGAGGCAGTTTACATGTGTGTGTGTGTACCAAGGGTTTGGTCATTTTGAAGGTCTGCGCTCCTTTAACATGTAATACATTTCAAAAGGGTATACAACGTATTCAAATGTGATCATTTTGGAGGTTGCGTACATACAAAATAAATCTAATGTGTTTGCCCAATATAAATAAAAAAAACAAGGATATCTCTAGCTCCAATAGCCACAGACACAGGCAAGAGACAGGCAGGAGACAGGCAGGAGGAGACAGACAGGCAGGAGACAGGCAGGAGACAGGCAGGAGACAGGCAGGAGACAGGCAGGAGAGGCAAGAGACAGGTAGGAGACAGGCAGTTTTTAATATTTATTTTCTCATTTCCTTCTTTTAATAAGGACGGTCACAATCTCCCACCTAACATGTTTTTCATTTCATGCCCACATTATCGGCAAAATATTTGGTAACAATTTACTTTGACTAAATATCCATAACGCATTTATAACACATCTATAGGCGTTTCATGGACATGTCATAACAGGTCCCAACCACATTATTGAAGGTTAATTAAATATATCCATAGTGTAACGGCGTTCTTCGTTTGTAGAAAGAGAGTCGGATCGAAATGCAGCGTGGTGTTACTCATGTCTTTAATGAATGAATCGCGGTACATGAAATAACTGATACAAATACAAAACAACAAAACGGACCGTGAAACCTAATTACAGCCTATCTGGTGAAACTACACAGAGACAGGAACAATCACCCACGAAATACAAAGTGAAACCCAGGCTTCCTAAATACGGTTCCCCATCAGAGACAACAAGAATCACCTGACTCTGATTGAGAACCGCCTCAGGCAGCCAAGCCTATACTAGACACATCCCTAATCAACCACAATCCCAATGCCTAAAAAAACAATACGACAATACAATAAACCCATGTCACACCCTGGCCTGAACAAATAATTAAAGAAAACACAAAATACTAAGACCAAGGCGTGACACATAGCATATCTATAGCGCATTCATGTCATGCTATGCAAGAGCTCATTTTTTTTAGGTACATTAATAGATGCATCATTACAACGACAGCGTAGTGTCATCATTATGGCTGTTCTCAAAAGTGTGCTTCTGCCATACCAGCGTTAATGACAAAGCCACGTTTAGAAAATTATGTTTCAAGTTTTAACGTCACGTGCACAAGTACTGTGAAATGCCTTTCTTTTAAGCTCCAAACCCAACAATGCAGTAATCAATAGCAATGTAGCGCTACAAATAACAAGGTTGAAAAAAACACACATAATAAATAGAAATAAGAAGAACACAAGAAAGTAAGAAGCTATATACAGGGTCAGTTCCAGGGTCAGTTCCAGTACCATATTAACAATTTGCAGGGATACTGGAGTGGTAGAGGTAGATAGGTGTAGGGGTAAGGTGACTATATACAGGGTCAGCTCCAGGGTCAGCTCCAGGGTCAGTTCCAGTACCAGTACCATATTAACAATGTGCAGGGATACTGGAGTGGTAGAGGTAGATAGGTGTAGGGGTAAGGTGACTATATACAGGGTCAGCTCCAGGGTCAGTTCCAGGGTCAGTTCCAGTACCATATTAACAATGTGCAGGGATACTGGAGTGGTAGAGGTAGATAGGTGTCGGGGTAAGGTAACTAGGCATCAGGATATATGATAAAGAGAGTAGCAGCAGTGTAAAGGATGATTGTATATGAGTTCATTATACAACACATTTTCCAAAAAGTAGTAGCATTAGTCACGTAAACACAGAAATAATTTTAAAAATAAGTGGTGCTTTTCTTACCGAGGAGACAAAGTTAAATAAATTACTATACTACTATTATTATACACATGCGTGTGTGTAGTCAGTATGAATGTGTGTGTAAGTTATGTGTGTTTGAGCAAATTAAGTGAGTGTTGGAGTGTGTGTGTGTGTGTGTGTGTGTGTGTGTGTGTGTGTGTCGGAGTGTCCGTGAGTGAGTGTGTACAGTCCTGTGACTATGAGTAGAAACAAAAAGTGCAAATCAAATAAAATATACTGGCTATATATGCTGATATACAGAGCCATGAAAAAGTATTTTTCCCCTTTCAGATTTTCTCTATTTGTGCATATTTTTGAATGTTATCAGATCTTCAACCAAAACCGAATATTAGATAAAGGAAACCTGAGTTTATGAATAACAAAACATTTTCTTGTTTTTACTTATTTAAAGTTATGCAACACCCAATTCCCCTGTGTGAAAAACTATTTGCCCACTTCCATTTAACAACTGGTTGTGCCACCTTTAGCTGCAATGACTGTAATCAAATGCTTCCTGTAGTTATTGATCAGTCTCTCACGTCACTGTAGAGGAATTCTGGCCCACTCGTCCATGTAGAACTGTGACATTTGTGGGTTTTCAAACATGAACTGCCACAACATCTGAATTGGGATTAGGTCTGGACTTTGACTAGGCCATTCCAAACCTTCAAATGTGTTACTTTTTAGCCATTTTTCATGAAGACTTGATTGTGTGTTTTGAATCATTGTCTTGCTGCATGACCCAGCTGCTATCTATATATATATAATATATATATATATATATAAATATATAATATCAGCTCACGGACTGATATTCTCCGATACAGAGCAGAATGCATGGTTCCTTCTATAAAGGCCATTTTTAAAAAAAACTTTATTTAACTAGGCAAGTCAGTGAAGAACAAATTCTTACGTACAATGATGGCCTTAGAACAGTGGGTTAACTGCCTTTTTCAGGGGCTGAACGACAGATTTTTACCTTGCCAGCTCAATTCAATCTAGCAACCTTTTGGTTACTGGCCAGACGCTCTAACCACTAGGCTACATGCCGCCCTTAGGCTACCTGCTGTCATCCAGGTCCTGAGGGAACAAAACATCCCCAAACCATCACACTACCACCACTATGCTGGACCGTTGGTATGAGGTTTTTACTGTGGAATGCAGTGTCTGGTTTTCGCCAGACATAATGGGAACCATGTCGTCCGAAAAGTTGACTCAAGTTTGCCAAAAAGCACCTATGGACAGAGGATTAAAAAAAAAACTTTTGGATCCCATGGGTATGGATTGTATTTCAATTTTGTGTCACCGATCTACACACAATACGCCAGGATGTCAAAGTGGAATTATGTTAACCTCTATGGGAAAGTGCACAGTTATGAACTTTAAAATGTATTAATAAACCAATTAGGCACATTTGGGCAGTCTTGATACAACATTTTGAACAGAAATGCAATGGTTAATAGAATCATTCTAAAACTTTGCACTTACACTGCTACCCTCTAGTGGCCAAAATCTAAATTGCGCCTAACCTGGAAAAGTACATTATGGCTTTTCTCTTGCATCTAATGTGTTATATACTGTAACATTAATTGCACATTTACACAAACTTCAGTGTTTCCTTTGAAATGGTATCAAGAATATGCATATCCTTGCTTCAGGTCCTGAGCTACAGGCAGTTAGATTTGGGTATGTCATTTTAGGGAAAAAAAGGGGTCCGATCCTTAAGAGGTTTTAAGACATTTTTACAATTTCATAAAAAATGAAAAGCTGAAATGTCTTGAATCAATAAGTGTTCAATCCCTCCCTTTGTTATGGAAAGCTTAAATAAGTTCAGGAGTAACAGAAATGCTAAACAAGTCAGATGTTAATAAGTTGCATGGACTAACTCTGTGTGCATTAATGGAGTTTAACATGATTTTTGAATGACTACTCACCCCATCTCCGTACCCCACACATATAATTATCTGTAAGGTCCCTCAGTCGAGCACAGGTTCAACGACAAAGTCCGGGGATGTTTTCCAATGTCTCGCAAAGAAGGGCACCTATTGATAAAAAGCAGACATTGAATATCCCTTTGAGCATTGTGAAATTATTAAACTTTGGATGGTGTAACTATACACCCAGTCACAGAAAAGGTACAGGCTTCCTTCCTAACTCAGTTGCCAGAGAGAAAGGAAACCACTCTGGGATTTAACCATGAGGCCAATGGTTATTTTAAACCAGTTACAGAGTTAAATAGCTGTGGAGAGAAAACTGAGGATGGATCAACAACATTGTAGTTACTCCACAATACTAAATGACAGTGGAAAAGGAGGAAGCCTGTACAGAACACAAATATTCCAAAACATGTATCCTGTTTGCAATAAGGCACTAAAGTAATAGTGCAAAGAATTGTGGGAAAGAAAGGAACTTTTTGTCCAGAATACAAAGCATTATGTTTGGGCAAATCAAACACAACACATCACTGAGTAGGTCTCTTCAAATTTTCAAGCATGACATTCATGTTATGGGTATTCTTGTCATCGGCAAGGGAGTTTTTTGGATAAAAAGAAAAGGAATGGAGCTAAGCACATGCCAAATTCTAGAGGACAACCAGGAGCATTCTACATCCTAACAGACACTGGGAGAAAAATCCACCTTTCAGCAGGACATTAACCTAAAACCTAAGGCCAATTATACACGTTAGTTACCAAGAAGATTTTGAAAGTTCACTGGGTGACCTAGTTACAGTTCTGACTTATTAAATTGTCTTGAAAATCTATGGCAAGACATGAAAATGGCTGTCTAGCAATGATCAACAACCAACTTGACAGAGCTTGAAGAATAATGGGCAAATATTGTACAATCCAGGTTTGCAAAGCTCTGAGAGACGTACCCAAAAAGACTAACAACTGTAAACGCTACCTAAGATGATTCTAACATGTATTGACTCAGGGTGTTGAATTGTAACGACGTGCGCCTAGAGTCAGGAAGCAAGTTCAGAGAGTGAGCGTTATAATAAATAAAGGTAACATAATACAAAACAAGAAACACGAACAACGCACAGACATGAAAAAGAAACAATGACGCCTGGGAAGGAACCAAAGGGAGTGACATATATAGGGAAGGAACCAAAGGGAGTGACATATATAGGGAAGGAACCAAAGGGAGTGACATATATAGGGAAGGAACCAAAGGGAGAGACATATATAGGGAAGGAACCAAAGGGAGAGACATATATAGGGAAGGAACCAAAGGGAGTGACATATATAGGGAAGGAACCAAAGAGAGAGACATATATAGGGAAGGAACCAAAGGGAGTGACATATATAGAGAAGGAACCAAAGGGAGAGACATATATAGGGAAGGAACCAACGGGAGTGACATATATAGGGAAGGAACCAAAGGGAGTGACATATATAGGGAAGGAACCAAAGGGAGTGACATATATAGGGAAGGAACCAAAGGGAGTGACATATATAGGGAAGGAACCAAAGGGAGAGACATATATAGGGAAGGAACCAAAGGGAGTGACTTATATAGGGAAGGAACCAAAGGGACTGACATATATAGGGAAGGTAATCAGGGAAGTGATGGAGTCCAGGTGAGTCTGATGACACGCAGGTGCGTGTAACGATGGTGACAGGTGTGCGCCATAATGAGCAGCCTGGTGACCTAGAGGACGGAGAGAGAGCACACGTGACGGTACCCCCTCCCTGATGCGCGGCACCGGTTGCAGGATGCCAACCAAAATGACGATCCCTGGGATCAGGAGCGGACCGCGGGAAATCTGTCAGTCCGGCTGAGACAATGGAGCATGGTGACCTAGAGCGCCGGAGAGAGCATACGTGACGGTACACCCTCCCCGGTGCGTTCGGCTCCAGCCACAGCACGCCAACCAAAGGGACGATCCCGGAGATCAGGAGCGGACCGGTCACCCCTGCTGATGCGCGGGAACCTGTCGCCGGCTGGGGCGTGGGAACCTGACAGACCGGCTGAGGCAGGGGAGCCTGGTGATCCGGCTGAGGCATGAGAGCCTGACGAACTGGTGGAGGCAGGGGAGCCTGGTGATGTGTCTGAGGCATGAGAGCCTGACAAACTGGTGGAGGCAGGGGAGCCTGGCGATCTGTCTGAGGCATGAGAGCCCGACGAACTGGTGAAGGCAGGGGAGCCTGGTGATCTGTCTGAGGCATGAGAGCCCGACGAACTGGTGAAAGCAGGGGAGCCTGGTGATCTGTCTGAGGCATGAGAGCCTGACAAACTGGTGGAGGCAGGGGAGCCTGGCGATCTGTCTGAGGCATGAGAGCCCGACGAACTGGTGAAGGCAGGGGAGCCTGGTGATCCGGCTGAGGCATGAGAGCCTGACGAACTGGTGGAGGCAGGGGAGCCTGGTGATGTGTCTGAGGCATGAGAGCCTGACAAACTGGTGGAGGCAGGGGAGCCTGGCGATCTGTCTGAGGCATGAGAGCCCGACGAACTGGTGAAGGCAGGGGAGCCTGGTGATCTGTCTGAGGCATGAGAGCCTGTAGAAGCTCCCAGACCCGACGTCATTCCCACTGACACACAAAACAATATACACTCCTTGATCATTCCCTTAGGTGAGGTGTCATTCTGTAACGACGTGCGCTGAGAGTCTAGTGAGTGTGCGTAGGGTCCGTGCCAGATAGGGTCTGAGCAGAAAGTTTGGGTACCATTGATTTACTATTTAGCATTCTTATGGCTTGGGGATAGAAGCTGTCTGGGAGCCTGTTTGTGCGAGAACTGATGCTACTGTACCGTTTGCCAGATGGTAGCAGAGTGAAAATTGTCTGTGGCTTGGGTGGCTGAAGTCTTTCCTCCTCTGTAGTGCATTGTGGTCAAAGGTGGTGCATTTGCCCATCCAAGTGGTGATCCAGCCAGATCCAGCCAGATGCTCTCAATGGTGCAACTGTATAACTGTTTGAGGATCCAAGGGCCCATTCCTAGGGCTGTGGCGGTCGTGAAATTTTGTCAGACGGTTAATGTCATGCAAAAGTCTGCCAGTCTCACGATAAATGACCGTTAATTAACATAAACACATTTAGCATCTCCATGCCTCCACGCATACAAGACGAATACAAGCCACTGATTCTTGCTTTTGGAACGTCTACATTTTAAAAAGTCTAATAAATCAGTTTAACATACACCATCACAATAAATCCATTATTATTTTAGGCAGGTCTAAAGAAACATTATGATATGAAGAAAATATGTTTCAGAAGAACAGAATATGACTTGTCCTAGTGTATGTTCCCCTGGCTATGCACCATGCCATATGCTGTAGGCTTGTTCATTTAGCAGTCCCGTGCCATTATTGTATATGATTTTATTATAAGAATATAATTGAATTTCACTGAATAAAATAAAAATGATATTTTTCCCATTTCGGTACAAGTGCGCATATCAAGTGGCCATGTCTTCTTGTGGCTATGTCTTCTGTAAACGTGATCATTTGAAACAGGTTCTATAATACATGCTTTCACGCTCAAGCCAGCTAGATTTAGTTATTTGGCAACTTTAGTTGTGAATGATACAAACCTTGGATCTCTTGGGAAGCTCATGGGACAATGGTGATCAGTTTGAAACATGTTGGGATTACAAACTGGGACAGGGACAGATTGAACATGTCCATGAACACACTTGCCGGTGGTCTGCGCAGGCTTTGACAACTCGCCCTGGTATTCCGTTTGATTGTTAACCTGTTTAAACACTTTTTCACATCTGACACAGAGAGCGAGATCACACAGTCAACTGGAAAAAATGGGCGCTTTCACACAAGGCACTGTATTTTATACCCTCAAAGCGAGCATAAAGGCCATTTAGCTCGTTTGGGAGTCCTGCATCTACTATCTGAACCTATTTCAGTGTAAAGAATATATTTTGCATACGCAACGGAAGAAAAATAGGCCTATTTATACCACAGTACTGTATGTTAGATCCATTGCACAGAATAGATAAAGAAACTGTCAAAATACAGTAAAATCTCAATCATAAGCCAAGAAACAAAATCAGTGATGTCTGTTGTTTTGTTCCTGGCAACAGCTTTTCATCAACATCACAGGTGATCCTCTCCTCGGCCAGACAGCGGGGGAAATATCTTCTGGCATGACGCATCCACCCCTCACACAACTCTGCTGGAATGTCACCTGTGGTGGAATATTCTATTCAAGTTAGAGAGACCATTTCTTCAAACAATCATCTTTATTCAATATTGATTAATTATTGCAATAATGAAACCAGTCAACTCAACAGTCTTGACTGTTGGGCTGAGTGGCCTAACTGAAAATGAAAAAACAGATATTATATAGGACCTACAAAGGCTGGTTTACAACCCCTGCCAGAAGCCACCTTTGTCCAACTGCTGGTTATATCTGCACAAAATCTTGTTTAACTTCCAAGCCGCTTAGTTTCTCAGATGCCAGGATGAGTGTCATGACATTGCCCTCTTTGGGTGTGGCGAGCCCCATCCTTCAACTAGGTTGCTGTGGTAGGAGAGACGTCGTAAATTCCTGAGGATCATGGACACACAGTATAGAGAGAGTACATTTTTATAGAGAACAGGGGAATTTCTTCCACCTCACAGAACTCGAGGTCTGAACAAATTTCATGTTCCGGAGAAAGTATAGAAGATCGCTGAAGAATCCAGCTACGAACTGGTCCGTTTGTTACAACTTGGAGACGGTGTGGCCACATTACCATAACGCTGTTTATATAATAGCCTCAGTTATGAGGTTTACATCTAATTGTTGTATGATGAATGAGTGAGTATGATACTGTTTACACAATTTTACAATGTGATTTTGGACTGTTTAATGAAGGAAAACTCAAAAAGGGAATTGGAGTTAACTAAATCAGAGGACCGCCCCTGAGCCCAGTTAGGGTCAGGCGTCCTGGGACGGCCCTTTTCTGCCATTCCGAATAAAACCCAACTTTGAGAAATTATCACCAGACCATGTTTTTCTCCATTAGGAGAGGACAAAGGTTGTAAAACATTAAACTCTTAGACTATCGATACCGACAGAATAAGAACAAGTCTTTGATATTAATTACTAGTCTGCAGCTAGGAATTCGGTATCATTGAACGAGAAGAATGACAACCGCCGATACATCCATTCTATAACAAATGAATGAATGTCACTCTGAACTATCCCCTCTAACCGAGACAGAGAGAGAGAGAGAGAGAGAGAGAGAGAGAGAGAGAGAGAGAGAGAGAGAGAGAGAGAGAGAGAGAGAGAGAGAGAGAGAGAGAGAGAGAGAGAGAGAGAGAGAGAGAGAGAGAGAGAGAGAGAGAGAGGAAACTCTCCAACAGAAACAAACTTTTCACCAGCGATCAAAACGACACACTGAGTGTAAATATATATATTGATTGCAATTGTTCCCGAATGAGTGAACATTCATGTGCAAAGGATTAGCATTTCAATTGTTATAATTATCACTCTGTAGTGAATTCTTAGTCGACCCCAAATTCCCTTTTTGTCTAACAAGCCGCCATGCTGGTTTAGCCCACTAGGGCACATTCTCCTACCATGCTGGTTTAGCCCACTAGGGCACATTCTCCTACCATGCTGGTTTAGCCCACTAGGGCACATTCTCCTACCATGCTGGTTTAGCCCACTAGGGCACATTCTCCTACCATGCTGGTTTAGCCCACTAGGGCACATTCTCCTACCATGCTGGTTTAGCCCACTAGGGCACATTCTCCTACCATGCTGGTTTAGCCCACTAGGGCACATTCTCCTACCATGCTGGTTTAGCCCACTAGGGCACATTCTCCTACCATGCTGGTTTAGCCCACTAGGGCACATTCTCCTACCATGCTGGTTTAGCCCACTAGGGCACATTCTCCTACCATGCTGGTTTAGCCCACTAGGGCACATTCTCCTACCATGCTGGTTTAGCCCACTAGGGCACATTCTCCTACCATGCTGGTTTAGCCCACTAGGGCACATTCTCCTATCATTTATTGTAACCATATTTACTGTTTGTTTATGCATTTCTGTGAATTACTTAGTAATAGTTAATAATAAATAAAGGATTTAAAACAATTGATGTATGGATGACTGATAGTGAAGACTGGGTTCGTGCAGATAACCAACAATTTATGACGTTTGGAATGAGACTAACGTGAGGTAAAGTAAATAATTCATTAATTTGAAGACTAATTGATCAGATAAAATATCTGAAAAGTTATTTTAGGAAAAGATAACTTTGTAATCTGAATATTTTTCCTTGGTCCCCCCCGACTTCCTAGTTAATTACAGTTACATGATTAATCAATTTGATCGCATAATACTATTTACAGAATCTTTGATAAAAACTAAAAGTCTTCATTTAATGATAGTAAAGACACGACATGAGACAATGAGGCATTGTTCTAAACTCTTCCAGGCTATCTCTATCTCTATCTCGGCTCACACACGCCACATCTTGTACATGGAATGCCAGCTTTAGGTTTTTATCACCAAGTCACCAAGTCAAAACTCATTTCCTTGACCATTCGCCCAGACTAACTGCAGGAAGCTAGAGTGTAAACCACCTCTTTACAGAAACACAGAATTAAACAGAACAGAAATGTCCTACTATTTGTTAAGTATATAAGCGGTAACTATTAATATTTTAAAAATCATGTAAATATGTAATTTTTCTATCACACACCACAGGCCTCCTCCATTGCCTGGAGAAGAGTCATATGTTCATGGGGTTTGTGATCATACACCTTCCACTGCCATGCTGAAAACAACTCCTCAATGGGGTTGAGAAATGAGGAATGTGGTGGGAGATAGAACATTTTTAACCTGGAATGGTCATGGATATCAGTTGCGGACCTGAGCAGCCAAATGGAAACTTGTTGTCAACACGTTGCCCCAAGTTAGAACATACATTTGCAGCTCAGGATCACCTGGCACTCTCTGCTCAGGATCACCTGGCACTCTCTGCTCAGGATCACCTGGCGTCTCTCTGCTCAGGATCACCTGGCACTCTCTGCTCAGGATCACCTGGCACTCTCTGCTCAGGATCACCTGGTGTCTCTCTGCTCAGGATCACCTGGTGTCTCTCTGCTCAGGATCACCTGGTGTCTCTCTGTTCAGGATCACCTGGCCCTCTCTGCTCAGGATCACCTGGCACTCTCTGCTCAGGATCACCTGGCACTCTCTGCTCAGGATCACCTGGTGTCTCTCTGTTCAGGATCACCTGGCCCTCTCTGCTCAGGATCACCTGGCACTCTCTGCTCAGGATCACCTGGCACTCTCTGCTGAGGATCACCTGGCACTCTCTGCTCAGAATCACCTGGTGTCTCTCTGTTCAGGATCACCTGGCACTCTCTGCTCAGGATCACCTGGTGTCTCTCTGCTCAGGATCACCTGGCACTCTCTGCTCAGGATCACCTGGCGTCTCTCTGCTCAGGATCACATGGCACTCTCTGCTCAGGATCACCTGGCCCTCTCTGCTCAGGATCACCTGGTGTCTCTCTGCTCAGGATCACCTGACCCTCTCTGCTCAGGATCACCTGGCACTCTCTGCTCTGGCTGAAAAAGATTGTCATGTAAGGTGTTCAGGAAATTAAGGAGATGGGCAGTGTTGTATGGTCCAAGGGCGGCATAGCGGTGGAGGACCCCATTGTGGCTCATAGCTGCGCATATGGTGATATTTCCACCGCGCTGGCCAGGTACCTCGTTGACCAAGGATGTTCCTTCCTCTCCTCGTCCTTGTCTTTGTTGAATTGAATCCAGCCTCATCTATGAATATGAGTTTCTGGGGAATGGGACTTGCATCCAACTCCATAATTCTCTGAAATGACAGTACATACAGTAATTACTGTATAGTAAAGTTCACCGGCAACATCAATGAGTCTCTAATGTTTCAGGAGTGTAATAAAGCACAGTACTTACTTGCCCATATTCGTACCATTTATCCTTCACTCTTTGGGAATTACTTTAAAATGGGACAGATTTGCTTCACCCCGGAGATGGTGTTTCTTAAGGATGCGGGCTATGGTTGATAAGCTCACTCTGATGTTATGAAAGATGGCAGGGTTTTCACTAATCTGTTGTTGGATTTCCTGCAGTTTTATGGCATTATTTTCAACTACCATTTTGCACAATGGCAGCCTCCTGTTAGTCTGTAAATAGACACATTCTACCACCACATCGTAATCATTGTTCAGTTCTGCAAAAACAAAATAGCATACAGTACAGTAAACACTACAGTAATCCAGTATACAAGATACACATGTTACAAAGTAGTATAGCTCCCAATTTCATACATTACTTTGTTTTCTTTAATATCATGTATTGGAGTCTACAGTTTTACTGTGCTTTACGTTGCATTACATTCACGTAGTAAAAGTAGTAGATAAGTCCAATGTCTACAGTACGTACATATTCTCATTTTGGAACGTTCAAATGATGGATGCTACGGTGAAGCGGCTCAGATTGGCCTGGACTCTCTGCCCAGCCTCTCTCAAGGACAACCCGTGGTTGACCGCAAGGTACACCACAGTCACCCGGATTTCATCAGAGATTACTCTCCTTGTTCTTGATCTAACTCCACCTCTGCCTCCGCCTCCACCTTTGCCTACGCCTCCACCTCCGCCTGCACCTCCACCTCTTCCTCCACCTCCACCTCTTCCTCCACCTCCACCTCTGCCTCCACCTTCGCCTCCACCTCCTCCTCCACCTTCGCCTCCGCCGTCGCCCCCACCTCCACCTGCACCTCCACCTGCACCTCCACCTCTTCCTCCACCTCTTCCTCCACCTCCGCCTCCACCTCCGCCTCCACCTCCGCCTCCACCTCCGCCTCCACCTTCGCCTCCACCTCTCCCTCCACCTCTTCCTCCACCTCCACCTCTGCCTCCACCTTCGCCTCCACCTCCTCCTCCACCTTCGCCTCTGCCGTCGCCCCCACCTCCACCTTTGCCTCCACCTCCACCTTTGCCTCCACCTCTGCATCCACTTCCACTTTCGCCTCCACCTCCACCTCCACCTTCACCTCCACCTCCACCTTCACCTCCACCTCTTCCTCCACCTTCACCTCCGCCTCTTCCTTCACCTTCGCCTCCACCCTCACCTCCCTCTTCACCTCCAACTTCGCCTGCACCTCTTCCTCCACCTTCACCTCCGCCTCTTCCTCCACCTTCGCCTTCGCCTCCGCCTCCACCTTCGCCTCCACCTCTTCCTCCACCTCCGCCTCCACCTTCGCCTCCACCTCTCCCTTCACCTCTTCCCCCACCTCCGCCTCCGTCTCCGCCTTCACCTTCACCTCCACCTCTTCCTCCACCTTCACCTCTTCCTCCATCTTCGCCTATACCTTCGCCTCTTCCTCCGCCTTCACCTCCACCTCTTCCTCCACCTTCACCTCCACCTCTACCTCTTCCTCCACCTCTTCCTCCGCCTCCACCTCTTCCCCTTCCACCTTCACCTCTTCCTCCACCTCCGCCTTCCTCCTCCTCCTCCTCCGCCTCCACCTCTTCTTCCACCTTCACCTCTTCCTCCACCTCTTCCTCCGCCTTCGCTTCCGCCTCTTCCTCCGCCTTCGCTTCCGACTCCACCTCTACCTCCACCTCTACCTCCACCTCTACCTCCACCTCTACCTCCACCTCTACCTCCACCTCTACCTCTACCTCTACCTCCACTTCTCTCTGCCAAGTTTGCTTCCATTGTTCTACAAACACAGGATTACTCACCTGGGGCCTTTTTATCCACACCAAAATGAACATTTACACAATTAGTGTTTGCACATGTGAAGAGTGAATGTGATCAATTAGTAATTGAGCTTAGCTTGTTGAACAGTGTTGCTTGTCATTTGCACACGATATATTTTAGTTGTGAATGTTGTGCCGAAGGTATAGAATTGTGTGTTGTGTTTAGCCAAATGTTCGTTATTGAATTGCAATCTGAGTGTAAAGCAAAAACATG
Organism: Oncorhynchus gorbuscha; assembly: GCF_021184085.1. Taxonomy (NCBI): domain Eukaryota; kingdom Metazoa; phylum Chordata; class Actinopteri; order Salmoniformes; family Salmonidae; genus Oncorhynchus; species Oncorhynchus gorbuscha. The sequence continues at coordinate 10,127,033 of NC_060174.1, read as the reverse complement.
TGCCAGTAGTATTGCAGATTTGGTGTATGGTTCTGCTAAATGAGTTACAGATTTGGGTCATTATGCATCATGGGCCAGTTTTAGTGTGTAAACGATTGGGAAAAACTGTAGTTGGCAATATCAAAGGGTTTTGTTATGAACAAGCCATCTGTCTCAATGAAGGATGGAGCCAAGTTTGCTTTTTTTGCCTAGATGTCACGTTCTGACCTTAGTTCTTTTATTACGTTTTTGTTTTAGTATGGTCAGGGCGTGAGTTGGGTGGGTTTGTCTATGTTCCGTTTTCTATGTTGTATTTTGCATTTGGCCTGGTATGGTTCTCAATCAGAGGCAGGTGTCATTAGTTGTCTCTGATTGAGAATCATACTTAGGCAGCCTTTTTCCACCTGTGTTTTGTGGGTGTTTATTTTCTGTCTAATGTGTGTTGTCACCTTACAGAACTGTTTTGGTTTTGTTTCTTTCTCTTTGTTTGTCACGCCCTGGCCTTAGTATTTTGTGTTTTCTTTAGTATTGTGGTTAGGCCAGTGTGTGACATGGGTGATTATGTGTTTGTCTTGTCTCGGGGTTTTGTAGATTAATGGGGTTGTGTTTAGTATAGTATTCTAGGTAAATCTATGGTTGCCTAGAGTGGTTCTCAATCAGAGGCAGGTGTTTATCGTTGTCTCTGATTGGGAACCATATTTAGGCAGCCATATTCTTTGGGTATTTCGTGGGTGATTGTTCCTGTCTCTGTGTTTTGCACCAGTTAGAACTGTTTTCGGTTTTCCACGGTTTCTTGTTTTGTATAAGTATATTGTTCACGTTATCATCTTTATTAAAGATGTTTATAAATAACCACGCTGCGTTTTGGTCCGCCTCTCTTTCACCAGAAGAAAACCGTAACATTGTTATTTTGTTTAGTGTTCTGAGTTTAAATAAATATCATCATGAACACGTACCACGCTGCGCTTCGGTCCTCACCTTCTGCACCGACGATGGCCGTTACACTACAACTTAATTTAGTGTACTCTAGAGCTTTTTACTACCATTCTTTATAGAATTGATCTCTGCTCTATAGTATAGTTTCTTCTTATTTTTATTCAGTGTAATTATGTGATTTCTCCTTTACTGTATGTTGACCAGTCTTATGTGTTGTCTAGTCTGATTTGCTATTCTCTTTGCCTCATCCCTCTCAGCCATACAGTTTTTCGATTCCATCATCTATCCATGTGGATTTGGCAGTAAGATTCCTGATGTGTGTTTTCCTACCAGTAACCGGAATAACCAGTTTAGTAAATGCTTCAAGTGCAGCGTCGGGTTGTTCCTCATTACACACACAAAAAAGACCAACAAATATGTTTCACATCTTCGACATCGGAATCATTCTGAGAACAGATTCATGAGATGCAGCGAAACCTGGCACTCAACACATCCTCTCAACACATCCTCTCAACACATCCACTCAACACATCCTCTCAACACATCCTCTCAACACATCCTCTCAACACATCCTCTCAACACATCCACTCAACACACCCACTCAACACACGTACTCAACACACCCAATCAACACACCCACTCAACGCACCCACTCAACACACCCACTCAACGCACCCACTCAATGCACCCACTCAACGCACCCACTCAACACACCCACTCAACACACCCACTCAACGCACCCACTCAACACACCCACTCAACACACCCACTCAACACATCCACACAACGCACCCACTCAACGCACCCACTCAACGCATCCAATCAACGCACCCACTCAACGCACCCACTCAACACACCCACTCAACACACCCACTCAACACATCCTCTCAACACATCCTCTCAACACACCCACTCAACACATCCTCTCAACACATCCTCTCAACACACCCACTCAACACACCCACTCAACACATCCTCTCAACACACCCACTCAACACATCCTCTCAACACATCCACTCAACACACCCACTCAACACATCCACTCAACACATCCACTCCACTCAACACATCCACTCAACACCACCACTCAACACCACCACTCAACACACCCACTCAACACCACCACTCAACACACCCACTCAACACATCCTCTCAACACATCCTCTCAACACATCCCCTCAACACATCCCCTCAACACATCCCCTCAACACACCCACTCAACACACCCACTTAACACATCCCCTCGACACACCCACTCAACACACCCACTCAACACACCCACTCAACACACCCACTCAACACATCCACTCAACACATCCCATCAACACATCCCCTCAACACATCCCCTCGACACACCCACTCAACACATCCACTCGACACACCCACTCAACACACCCACTCAACACACCCACTCAACACACCCACTCAACACATCCACTTTGAGGTGATTACTAATAATACAGAACAGTAATATCAACACTCTTTATTTTTTATTTTATATGTTTATTTTTATGTAACTTTTATTTAACCAGGTAGGCCAGTTGAGAACAAGTTCTCATTTACAACTGCGACCTGGCCAAGATAAAGCAAAGCAGTGTGACAAAAACAACACAGAGTTACACATAAACAAACGTACAGTCAATAACACAAAAGGAAAATAGAAAGATCTATCTACACTGTGTGCAAATAGTTTAATTTTTAAATTGATTTCACCTTTATTTAACCAGGTAGGCTAGTTGAGAACAGGTTCTCATTTGCAACTGCGACCTGGCCAAGATAAAGCATAGCAGTGTGAACAGACAACACAGAGTTACACATGGAGTAAACAATTAACAAGTCAATAACACAGTAGAGAAAAAAAGGGGAGTCTATATACAATGTGTGCAAAAGGCATGGGGAGGTAGGCGAATAATTACAATTTTGCAGATTAACACTGGAGTGATAAATGATCAGATGATCATGTACAGGTAGAGATATTGGTGTGCAAAAGAGCAGAAAAGTAAATAAATAAAAACTGTGGGGATGAGGTAGGTGAAAATGGGTGGGCTATTTACCAATAGATTATGTACAGCTGCAGCGATCGGTTAGCTGCTCAGATAGCTGATGTTTGAAGTTTGTGAGGGAGATAAAAGTCTCCAACTTCAGCGATTTTTGCAATTCGTTCCAGTCACAGGCAGCAGAGTACTGGAACGAAAGGCGGCCGAATGAGGTGTTGGCTTTAGGGATGATCAATGAGATACACCTGCTGGAGCGCGTGCTACGGATGGGTGTTGCCATCGTGACCAGTGAGCTGAGATAAGGCGGAGCTTTGCCTAGCATGGTCTTGTAGATGACCTGGAGCCAGTGGGTCTGGCGACGAATATGTAGTGAGGGCCAGCCGACTAGAGCATACAAGTCGCAGTGGTGGGTAGTATAAGGTGCTTTAGTGACAAAACGGATGGCACTGTGATAAACTGCATCCAGTTTGCTGAGAAGAGTGTTGGAAGCAATTTTGTAGATGACATCGCCGAAGTCGAGGATCGGTAGGATAGTCAGTTTTACTAGGGTAAGCTTGACAGCGTGAGTGAAGGAGGCTTTGTTGCGGAATAGAAAGCCGACTCTTGATTTGATTTTTGATTGGAGATGTTTGATATGGGTCTGGAAGGAGAGTTTGCAGTCTAACCAGACACCTAGGTACTTATAGGTGTCCACATATTCAAGGTCGGAACCATCCAGTGTGGTGATGCTAGTCGGGCATGCTGGTGCAGGCAGCGATCGGTTGAAAAGCATGCATTTGGTTTTACTAGCGGTTAAGAGCAGTTGCAAGGCAGTCATCCGAAAAACCGAGGCTACTGAGTCTGCCGATAAGAATATGGTGATTGACAGAGTCGAAAGCCTTGGCAAGGTCGATGAAGACGGCTGCACAGTACTGTCTTTTATCGATGGCGGTTATGATGTCGTTTAGTACCTTGAGTGTGGCTGAGGTGCACCCGTGACCGGCTCGGAAACCAGATTGCATAGCGGAGAAGGTACGGTGGGATTCGAGATGGTCAGTGACCTGTTTGTTGACTTGGCTTTCGAAGACCTTAGATAGGCAGGGCAGAATGGATATAGGTCTGTAACAGTTCGGGTCCAGGGTGTCTCCCCCTTTGAAGAGGGGGATGACTGCGGCAGCTTTCCAATCCTTGGGGATCTCAGACGATATGAAAGAGAGGTTGAAAAGGCTGGTAATAGGGGTTGCGATAATGGCGGCGGATAGTTTCAGAAATAGAGGGTCCAGATTGTCAAGCCCAGCTGATTTATACGGGTCCAGGTTTTGCAGCTCTTTCAGAACATCTGCTATCTGGATTTGGGTAAAGGAGAACCTGGAGAGGCTTGGGCGAGGAGCTGCGGGGGGTCCGGTGCTGTTGGCCGAGGTAGGAGTAGCCAGGCGGAAGGCATGGCCAGCCGTTGAGAAATGCTTGTTGAAGTTTTCGATAATCATGGATTTGTCGGTGGTGACCGTGTTCCCTAGCCTCAGTGCAGTGGGCAGCTGGGAGGAGGTGCTCTTGTTCTCCATGGACTTCACAGTGTCCCAGAACTTTTTGGAGTTGGAGCTACAGGATGCAAACTTCTGCCTGAAGAAGCTGGCCTTAGCTTTCCTGACTGACTGCGTGTATTGGTTCCTGACTTCCCTGAACAGTTGCATATCGCGGGGACTGTTCGATGCTATTGCAGTCCACCACAGGATGTTTTTGTGCTGGTCGAGGGCAGTTAGGTCTGGAGTGAACCAAGGGCTGTATCTGTTCTTAGTTCTGCATTTTTTGAATGGAGCATGCTTATCTAAAATGGTGAGGAAGTTACTCTTAAAGAATGACCAGGCATCCTCAACTGACGGGATAAGGTCAATGTCCTTCCAGGATACCCGGGCCAGGTCGATTAGAAAGGCCTGCTCACAGAAGTGTTTTAGGGAGCGTTTGACAGTGATGAGGGGTGGTCGTTTGACTGCGGCACCGTAGCGGATACAGGCAATGAGGCAATGGTCGCTGAGATCCTGGTTGAAGACAGCGGAGGTGTATTTGGAGGGCCAGTTGGTCAGGATGACGTCTATGAGGGTGCCCTTGCTTACAGAGTTAGGGTTGTACCTGGTGGGTTCCTTGATGATTTGTGTGAGATTGAGGGCATCTAGCTTAGATTGTAGGACTGCCGGGATGTTAAGCATGTCCCAGTTTAGGTCACCTAACAGAACAAACTCTGAAGCTAGATGGGGGGCAATCAATTCACAAATGGTGTCCAGGGCACAGCTGGGACCTGAGGGGGGTCGGTAGCAGGCGGCAACAGTGAGAGACTTATTTCTGGAGAGAGTAATTTTCAGAATTAGTAGTTCGAACTGTTTGGGTATGGACCTGGAAAGTATGACATTACTTTGCAGGCCATCTCTGCATTAGACTGCGTCTCCTCCCCCTTTGGCAGTTCTATCTTGACGGAAGATGTTATAGTTGGGTATGGAAATCTCTGAATTTTTGGTGGCCTTTCTGAGCCAGGATTCAAACACGGCAAGGACATCAGGGTTAGCAGAGTGTGCTAAAGCAGTGAGTAAAACAAACTTAGGGAGGAGGCTTCTGATGTTGACATGCATGAAACCAAGGCTTTTTCGATCACAGAAGTCAACAAATGAGGGTGCCTGGGGACATGCAGGGCCTGGGTTTACCTCCACATCACCCGCGGAACAGAGAAGGAGTAGTATGAGGGTGAGGCTAAGAGCTATCAAAACTGGTCGCCTAGAGCGTTGGGGACAGAGAATAAGAGGAGCAGGTTTCTGGGCATGGTAGAATATATTCAGGGCATAATGCACAGACAGGGGTATGGTGGGGTGCGGGTACGGCGGAGGTAAGCCCAGGCACTGGGTGATGATGAGAGAGGTTTTATCTCTGGACATGCTGATTGTAATGGGTGAGGTCACCGCATATGTGGGAGGTGGGACAAAGGAGGTATCAGGGGTATGAGGAATGGGACTAGGGGCTCCATTGTGAACTAAAACAATGATAACTAACCTGAGCAACAGTATACAAGGCATATTGACATTTGAGAGAGACATACAGCGAGGCATACAGTAATCACAGGTGTTGAATTGGGAAAGCTAGCTAAAACAGTGGGTGAGACAACAGCTAATCAGCTAGCATAACAATAGCAGGTGAGATGGCATTGACTAGGCAACTCGGCCGACAGATAAAACAAACAAGCAGAATGGAGTACCGTGATTAATGGACAGTCCAGCGTGCATCAGCTATGTAGCCAAGTGATCAGAGTCCAGGGGGCAGCGGTGGATGGGGCAGGGGGGGCTGGGCTGGCGAGTGTTATCCAGGTAAAAAAAAAAAAACCTAACAATGACTAAATAGCTTGTAGCTAGCTAGCTGGTTAGCTTCTGGAGGTTCTTGAGTGTGTTCTAAAAATAAAGATAATAGCGGTTCCGTATCACATTGGGTGAGGCAGGTTTCCGGAAGGTATAAACAAATGTAAAAAATAAATAAAATAAAAAAATTGGGAAGAGAGTACATATGGGCCACTGCGTTTTTGGGACGCGGTGATGCAGACGCTTAGCAGGCCTGTGCTAACAAGCTAACAGATTAGCAGGCCGGGGTAAACAAGGTAGTAGTTAGCGGACCTGGGCTAAACAAGCTAGCAGTTAGCATGCCAAATTAGCAAGCAAGGAGATAGCGAGGGCTAGAGAGTTAGCCTTTGGAGGACGTCGCGATGGGGTGAGTCTGTTTATTCCTCTTCATGCAGTGATATCGATAGACCGGTCGTAGGTCAAAGTATTGTAGCCCAGGAGTATGCTAGGAGCTCTGGCCGGGCTAGCTTCAAGCTACGTGGGTGGAAACGCTAGCCAGGAGTAATCAACCAGGGTTGCTGTTTAGCTCGATAGCTAGTTGTGAAGATCCAGCTGAAGAATGTTCCGTTTGTGGTGGGAATCCGGGGGTAAAAAATTAAATAGGTCCGTTATGCTCTGGTTAGCGTCGCGTTGTTCGAACTGGCGAGAGCTTTCCGAGCTAAAGGTTAGTTGATGACCGGTTAGCTGAAGACCGCTAGCATAGCTGGTAGTTAGCTGGCTAGCTTCAGTTGAGGGGGTCCGGTTCGGAAGTAAATATAACTACTTTAGGAAAAGTAGCTACATTGGCGGGTTGTAGAAGAGTATTTGGAAGCTTAGGTTTAGCAAAATGTTTTTAAAGATATGCAAAGAAAAAATATCTCAAACGAAAAAGAGACGATATTTACAGAGAGATACGACAGGACAACTTACTGCTACGCCATCTTGGAAGCACAAATGTAGAAGAGTAGGGAGGTAAGGCAATAAATAAGACATAGAGGTGAAATAATTACAATTTAGCATTAATACTGGGGTGATAGATGTGCAGATGATGATGTGCAATTAGAGATACCGGGATGCAGAAGAGCAAGAGTGTAGGTAATAATATGGGGACGAGGTAGTCGGGTGTACTATTTACAGATTGGCTATGTACAGGTACAGTGATCAGTAAGCTGCTCAGACAGCTGATGCTTAAAGTTAGAGAGGGAGATATAAGACTCCAGATGCTTAATGTGAGCCTGGAAGAAGAGTTTACAGCCTAACCCGACACCTAGGTATTTGTAGTTGTCCACATATTTTAGATCAGAACCGTCCAGAGTAGTAATGCGAGTTGGGCGGGAGGGTGTGGGCAGCAATCGGTTGAAGAGCATGCACTTAGTTTTTCTAGCATTTAAACGCAGTTGGAGGCCACGGAAGGAGTGTTATATGGCGAGGAAGTACTTCTGGAGGTTAGTTAGCACAGTGTAAAAAGAAGGGCCAGATGTATACAGAATGGTGTCGTCTGCGTAGAGGTGGATCAGAGAATCACCGGCAGCAAGAGCGTTATGATGTTGTTTAGAACCTTGAGCGTGTCTGAGGTGCACCCGTGACCAGCTCGTAAACCAGATTGCATAGTGGAGAAGGTACGGTGGGATTCGAAATGGTCGGTGAGGGCAGGATGGATATAGGTCTATAACAGTTTGGGTCGCAAGTGTCTCCCCCTTTCATTCCATGTGTCACTGATCAACTCTGCTTCAACTCTGCTTATTTCTCCAGATGGACAGGAGATTCTATTGCAAGACGGCAGCCTCAGTCGTTTGATGGGGAGACCGTATTTGGGCAGGTTTAATCTGACCTGTTCAAACTTCAACATAGTACCTGCTTGTGTGTCAGACATCACCTATCCTAACTGCCATTGGTAATAGAACAGACTATAGACTATGTGTGTATGTGTTCACAGAATCAGGCATGGAGCCAGCACATGGAAACTTTGCAATCTGTAAAATGCCCAAGGAAGCAATGTGATGCACATTTATGTTTGATATTAAACACTAGGTTATCAAGAGTCATTAAACTTCTTCAGGCTTGGGTCCTTTTTTTGAATTCTGACTGACTGATGTGCCCAAAGTAAACTGACTGTTACTCAGGCCCAGAAGCCAGGATATTCATATAAATGGTACCATTGGATAGAAAACACTTTGACGTTTGTGGAAATATTAAAATAATGTATGAGACTATAACACAATATATATGGTAGGAGAAGATCCAAAGAAAAACCAACTGGCAATAAAAACAATTTGAAAGCCCATGCCCTTCCAATGGAGCATATAGGGTCATATCCAAATCCAGCTCCCAGATTGCAATTCCTATGGCTTCCACTAGATGTCAACAGTCTTTGTTCAAGGTTTCAGGCTTGTTCCTTCCCAAACGAGGACAAATTTTGAGTTTTAGTATCATCAGTCTATGTGCACACGACAAAGAGGATGTACCTGCTAATTTCTAAATATAATTGCACTTAGGGCTAGTTCTCTTTTATTTTTGAAGGGCAGGGCGCACTGGAATGGGTTCGCCCCGAGAGCGACCCAAGCCCTGGAAAGTGTTGTGGTTTCAGCCTTAAAAATCCAGGGGAGAGGGTGTAAATCTCACGCCGAGCCATTCCCATATTAACAGCAGGTTTCCAAGATGAACAGCCTTTGGCATGTTAGAACAATTTAGGTAAGGGAAGTTGGCAAAAAAGATCCGTAACTTCAGGATAAGGATTGGCTCTAACGGCTGGGTTGATCGGGCTGGTGTGCGATGCGGGGCTGGGCTCAAACTGCGGCTGGAGGAGCAGTCTCTCCATCGCCCTCCTCTCGCCACCATTGGAAGTAAGTTGTGTGGCCCGACTCACGGTCCCTCATTTGTGGTCTCGCAAGGGGCTGCGTGCCGGGGTTCGTCGGGGTGTTGTCCATCGGCAGGCCGAAGGCGGACCGGTGGGGGGTTGGGTCTGACGGTTGGCGGCGGCAACTCTGGACATGGGTCGAGATCTTCTCGCGGATCTCCCCAGCTACGGCACTCGCCGGCCCCACACATTGTAAGGAGTTCTCCTCTACGCTCACTGGACTTGAGGCAGAGACTAAACCCATTGGCCCCGCAGTGATAGGGTATTGCATTGATCTGGCTCATGCCCTATGAAGTGGGGAGAGGCATCTCCAGCTTGTCTGAGGAGGGAGTCCTACATCTGATGTGGGTAGTACCATCCACGCCCATTGATTTACTTCAGAACCATAAAACGGATGGAAGAAGCCTAGGTTCCCACTGGGCACGGATCACTGAATGTCAACTTGAAGAAATTCAAAGGAGCAAACCCGCCTGTCGCGTTCGCACTCAAATTACCCGTGGGGGACTGTGATCCCCTCATGTCAAAGCGAGGAATATCGATGAAGCACTGGTGAAGGTGATTCCTATGGCTCTGTCCCGGAGGGTTGACTGGGCAAGCAAATGATTGAAAGGGGATGATTCTAATTTGACGCGCATGAATGGATGAACGAGATTCCCACTGTCCCTACCTACTATCTAGCTAAACCACAGCCAAGGGAACGGGCTTGACCGAATCAGCGGGGAAAGAATACCCTGTTGAGCTTGACTCTAGTCTGGCACTGTGAAGAGACATGAGAGGTGTAGAATAAGTGGGAGACCTCGGCCGCCGGGATAGTTTCTTTCGGCAGGTGAGTCACTTAGAGCCCGAGCAAGGGCGGCTGACAGTGAGACTGTAAACATCTTAGTAATTTCAGGGAGTTCTCTCAGGCCCAGGGAGAGGGCAGGCAGGCGGGCAGGGAGTGTAGGCCTAGATGCCAGGAGTCAGAGGTCACCAGGACAATGGGGGCCTGCCTGGAGGTCAGGAAGGCCCCAGTTAATAGGTGTGTGAGTGACCAAAGAGCTATTGAAATGAGAATGTTTACAAAATTAATGTAAAAATGTGTGATGAAAATGGCAAACTAAAGGGTGTGCAATGTGTAGGACAACTGTGTGTACATTCTGAACCCTGTTTGTTTGAGGTCAGTAGGTCACATGACCAAAGAGCTATTGAAATTCAAAAATGTTAATAAATCATTTAAAATAGTGCGAGATTTAAATCAACAAAAGTGTGTGCAACTTGTCTTTACCATCGGGTTAGCTAGAACCAGGTTTGAAAGTTTTAGGAGTAATGGTTAAAGAGCTATTGAAATGAGAAAAATTTGATTTGTCACTATGTTGATGGTCCCTAACTGCTGTTCGTGGACGAACATAAATATTTAAGTAAATGTTTCAGGGAGTGGATGACACTGAAATCGAACTAGAACTAGGACCATGTCATACTAAATTTCCATTCCTTATTTTCTCAATATTTCGGTAACGCTGCGATTGTTAGATCCCTTCTCATTTCGTCCTAAAAGGTCACATACTTCTAGTTTTGGAGCTGCAGTTGTTTTGAAAACTCGGTGGTGGTATTGTTTACACATTAGTTGGAGCTACAATAATAATTATAGATTAAATACAAGTCTGTTTTGACATATCAAGAGAGCCACCGGTCCAAATACTTTTAATTTTATTTTTTACTAGGCAAGTCAGTTAAGAACACATTCTTATTTTCAATGATGGCCTAGTCAACAGTGGGTTAACTGCCTTGTTCAGGGGCAGAACGACAGATTTTTACCTTGTCAGCTCACGTATGTGATCTCGCAACCTTTCAGTTGCTAGTCCGACGCTTTAACCATTAGGCTACCTGCTAACCCTTAAGGATTGTGCTACAGTAACCCTCAGGATATTATGACGATAGTAAGCCTAATAATTCATTTAATATCTGAATGCTTTCCTTTGAGCTTTTATAACTTGTTTGCAAGAGAGCAAATACACATTGAACAACACACTATAATGTACAGTGGGGCAAAAAAAGTATTTAATCAGCCATCAACTGTGCAAGTTCTCCCACTTAAAAAGATGAGAGAGGCTTGTAATTTTCATCATAGGTACACTTCAACTAAGACAGACAAAATGAGGAGAAAAAATCCAGAAAATCACATTGTAGGTTTTTTAATGATTTTATTTACAAATTATGGAGGAAAATAAGTATTTGGTCAATAACAAAAGTTTATCTCAATACTTATATGTGTTATATACCCTTTGTTGGCAATGACAGAGGTCAAACGTTTTCTGTAAGTCTTCACAAGGCTTTCACACACTGTTGCTGGTATTTTGGACCCTTCCTCCATGCAGATCTCCTCTAGAGCACAGCTCTATGTGCTTCTTAAAATTGCTTTCAATGAGAATGACAGATCTATACCTGACATTTCTATTTGAATTTTGTTGGGTCGACCAAAAAGTTACATATTGCAACTTTAACATGCAATACATGTCAAAAGGGTATGACACTTATTTGAATGTGATCCTTTTGGAGGTTGTGCTGATATACAGTACCATTCAAAAGTTTAGACACACCTACTCTTTACAGGGTTTTACATTGCAGAATAATAGTGAAGACAAAAAAACTATGAAATAACATATGGAATCATGTAGTAAGCAAAACAGTGTTAAAAAAAATCAAAATATATTTATATATTTTTATTTGATGACAGCTTTGCACACTCTTGGCATTCTCTCAACCAGCTTCACCTGTAATGCTTTTCCAACAGTCTTGAAGGAGCCCCCGCATATGCTGAGCATTTGTTGGCTGCTTTTCTTCCCAGAAAAACTTTCGGGAAAACATAGTAAAACATGCTCAGAACCTCCCTGCAACTAAGAAATGAATGTTCCCAGAACAGGCAAAATGTTCACTTCCATTCGCTACATTCCCAGAACCAATGCGAGACCAAAAACGTACGTTTCCGCAACTTCCAATGAACCAAATGTGCCAGCTGGGCTGGAACTGAAACAAAAATCCTAACCAACAGGTTCCCCGGACAGGTTCTCCTTATACAAGCCTTTATAATGTATTCAGTGATGCAGTGATAAAAAAAACAAGCTTACTTGGGTGTAGCCTACCATGTCAGACGCAACAGAATTTTATGAACGCCCATCCATGTGTTAGGCCCACCATTTGTAAAACAGGTTGTTGTATTAGATTTATTAGTCCTGATTCCAATTTTCTATTTAAGCTCCTCTGAATATCAGCTTCCCAGCTTTATCAGGAGTTATTGTGAGCCCATTTTACAATGTGTTTTCTTTTTTGCTGTGATGAACTTTGAGAGAGTGAGAGTGTTGGACTAGGAACCGGAAGGTTGCAAGTTCAAACCCCCGAGCTGACAAGGTACTAATCTGTCGTTCTGCCCCTGAACAGGCAGTTAACCCACTGTTCCCAGGCAGTCATTGAAAATAAGAATTTGTTCTTAACTGACTTGCCTAGTTAAATAAAGGTTAAATTAAATTAAAAATTCCATTGGATGAATCCTGGAACATATTCCAGTCTGTGCTAGCAAAACAGTCCTGTAGCGTAGCATCTGCGTCATTTGGCCATGTCATGTCTCTCTATGTATGGCATTTTCAATTGTGTCAAACATACTGTTTATTTAAACCCGGATCATTGTGAGATGACTTTGATAAATAATAAAGGATGCTCATTATGAGTATATATTGCCCATGATTAGTCTTACGACGCATTATAACTGCATCATAACGCCTTACGCTTGGATGTCAGTAAAGGTGAGAAAAACCACACGTAACATTATATAAGTAATAGGATTCTTGTCAATCAAACAGATGTTAGACTCGTCTAGCTGCATTGTAATCCTTCTGGGAACTTGAGGAGAGACTTTATGTAACTCACATGTCACATGTCTATCAAAGTATTTAGAGAAATCAAGCTGATCAGGTGTTCAGGCTTATTGGGCTGAGAGGTTATGCTGTACTTGTAAGAAGCTAACATGTTAGTTATAGCAAATAATACCATGTCAATTCGTAAGGGTAAGAGTGAAGGAATTGTGATTGCGCAATGAATGATAGATATGGGCCTTTAAGGAGGTAATTGATTTGATATGATTAGAGTTGATGGGTGACCAATACATTTGAAAAGGTCAAGCCCACTCTGACCAATCAGTAAGAGAATGGAGTATTTGTCACTTCAGAAACCTTTAAATTGATATATCTTTACAGGGTTCCGTTGTCCTTCCAAAATGTCTACACCAATCTCTAGGTAGTTATAGCTTGTTTGGATCGCACGGCACGTCAGACACGTTCTTGTAAGTGACAAAATTACGTTGATGTCCAATCCAAAACCGCTATCCTCAAGAGATTAAGTGGCAGAGGGCAGAGCTGAAGAAAACAAGGCAAAGGACGTTCAAATGTGATGACCTAGTCTGAGCAGTCCAGATGCAGCTGCTTACATGGATCCCCTTAGAAGTGCCTCTTGTGAAGATAAATAGTCAATTATGCCAGGAAATTTTCCATTTTGACTTTTCACAACAACAGAGATCTATATATAATGATGAGATGCTCATGTCTCAGCCTCGAACAATGGAAATTGTTGTCCCAAAGGCAGGAAGGCAGGCAACAAGCTTAGGTCCAAAATAAGCCCATACAAATACATTGGGGTTATTTTGGACAGATGTTGTCGAGCCTCTGAAACGTCTCGCTTAGCCTCATAAAAGGACAACTGGCGTGTCCTTTTATGCAACTGTCACAAGACCCTACTTGTCACAAGAAATAACTTTGCATAGTGACTAAGAGAAACTTTGAGTCATAGCGTTCAAATATGAATTCCTGCTCTCAGTCAACCTCAATTCCTAGTTATCTTTTGTGCTCTCAACCTGTCCTCTCCTGTGGCTTTGCATCACAAGGTTTTTATTCTCCACAAGAAATAATCTGCTTTAAAAAAAAGTTTTTTATTATTATTCTTGAAAGAACAAATAATTGTATGTGAAAATGGCTTTGTGAGAGAACATAAGAGGCCATAAAATTAAGAGGAGCTCATTATAGCTAAAGAAATAATGAGTGCTGAAAGATTGCTGCCGTAGGGAAGCGCCTTATCTAGAGTTATGGAGCTGCAGTGAATAAATACGAAATTATAAAACACAGACACATATCAGTGATAGGCATGGAAACGACCAGAAACTTATTCTCAGCTGCAGTTCGAAGCTCATCCCTTCTGTTTTTACTATTCCTACTAACTCAAGTTAAACGGATAGTTTTCAGAAACCAGAAAAAGTGTTAACGCAATTTAATTGTTTTCTTACCTCAAGAGGGGTTATGCGGGTAGAATTTTAATACAAGCTCTGTTGCCGTGTGAAGTAAAAAATGATAACTGAAATGGTAGTATACACACTTTTACACTCAGGGATATATTAGGCAGTCTGACTCAACAACAGTAGTTTGTTCCCACTGCTGCCCTCTAGTTCTCAGAGAGCCACTCTGCAGCAGCTTGCTCAGAGATGCCATCTTCCCCTGGCCAATGGGTGCCTTGTCTGGAGAGTTGGAAATCAGTAGGAGCTTGGCTTATACATCTCCTCCTGGGAGCCTCCATTGTCAATGCCCGATTCTTCTGTGCCACAGTGGCACCTGAGGTCAAATTTCTGCCTGGCTACGTGCCCCTCTCTCAGTCACTGCTACCAGGGGCTCTCTATATATATATTTAAATATATTTATTTAACCTTTGTTTAACTAGGCAAGTCAGTTAAGAACAAATTCTTATTTACAATGACGGCCTCCCAAAAGGCAAAAGTCCTCCTGCGGGGATGGGGACTGGGATTAAAAATACAAATGAATTAAATAAAAATATAGGACAAAACACACATCACTACAAGAGAGACAACACAACAGTACATAAAGAGAGACCTAAGACAACAACGTAGCATGGCAGCAACGCATGACAACACAACATGGTAGCAACACAACATGACAACAACATGGTAGCAAAGTCGCCTCTATAGTCGACTTTGTAAATTATGATTTGTTTTTAATTGACAAATGAGGGTTCAATTAAAAAATGATGACTCTCAGTATTGGCTATGATAAGGGTTAGAGGTTTTGTCCCGACCATGTGACCTGGTCAGGAACAACTCTGGACCTTACTTAGAGCCTAACAAAACCAATCCTTTTAATTGTTAGTTAGGTTGTTATGGTCAAACTGGGTTTAGCCACTAGGGGCGCTAGCACCTGCAGCATTAATCACCACATGTTCAACTGCAACAGTCATTGAAAGTAATCTGACCTCAATGTTTTTTAACCAGACTGAGTCTGTTAGGAAAATACGATTTTGTTTTTCAAATGGTGGGGAGACCAAAGCAAAGCTGAGGCCGAGATCACACACGTCTGACTAATGAGATCTGTGACGCTGCTACTGTACGAAAACAATGGGAAATAATTGTTCTTCTCCTGAGATCTGCATGACCACAAGAGGCAAAAATAGTTTGGCTGAAAAATAGCTGTTTTTACTTTTACAGAGATCCATTTTATAAAAGGAGAATGACTGAATTACTGCAGCTGACAGACAAACACAGGTTTTATCAATCTACTTCACCGTATAAAACTTTTAGAATGCTATTTTCTTAACGGCAACATTATTTTTTTGTTTCATAAAAACGTCACTCCCGGGTTTTCTTTTGCAAAAAGGTGTTATTGCATTGTTGTGACAAATATTATTTTGTTTTTGGTGGATTTGTGTGATCTGGTAGATTGCATATTTTGGACTCTAAAATAGCATCCTTTCATACTTGAAGAAGTGTCATGATGAAACAGCTGTTAAGGGACAAAAATAGTCAGCGGATATGTGGTATGTAGCTGACACTGATATTTAAACAGGAACTAATGATGGCTGACTCCAATTCAGTACACAGTAATATTTACTTCTGACATCTGTCAGACAAACAATTACTGAATTTATTGTATTCCACAGTTCCCCAATACCCCAAATACAGATATCACACATACACAACATATAACAAAGTGGATTTGCTTGACATAGGCCACAACAACACAACTTATGCCAAATACATACGGTTTCACACTTCTGTCAGATTGCAATCAAGCAGAATACCTAAACTTGATGTTGCTTGCACAATGAAAACAGTAGGGCCTATTCCACATACAAACTACTGAAAAGTTTTGGTCCTTTACAATCTGATTTTAATGAGACATGGAACCTTTTACTCTTCAAGCTCCTTCCCTGACTGAGATCAGAGACGGATCTACCTTGCAGCTGCTTGTATTAAATCACTATTATACTTTAAATTAGTCTCTGCCTAAATCTTTGGATCGAGTTTTCCACAACATTTGGTGCCGTGACCCAGATAAGAGCGACCTGACTTTATGACCCGTTTCGCTCGGCTTGGACCCCGACATATTTCTGACCACAACTAAAAAAAGGTAAGAGACCTTATTTTAAAATCTCTGTGAGTAACTGTCTGTTTTCCAGCTGAGCCTTAATGGTAAAAGATCTCTGTGAGGGACTGTCTGTTTTCCAGCCGAGTCTTAATGGTAAAAGATCTCTGTGAGGGACTGTCTGTTTTCCAGCCGAGTCTTAATGGTAAAAGATCTCTGTGAGGGACTGTCTGTTTTCCAGCTGAGTCTTAATGGTAAAAGATCTCTGTGAGTAACTGTCTGTTTTCCAGCTGAGTCTTAATGGTAAAAGATCTCTGTGAGTGACTGTCTGTTTTCCAGCCGAGTCTTAATGGTAAAAGATCTCTGTGAGGGACTGTCTGTTTTCCAGCTGAGCCTTAATGGTAAAAGATCTCTGTGAGGGTCTGTCTGTTTTCCAGCCGAGTCTTAATGGTAAAAGATCTCTGTGAGGGACTGTCTGTTTTCCAGCCGAGTCTTAATGGTAAAAGATCTCTGTGAGGGACTGTCTGTTTTCCAGCCGAGTCTTAATGGTAAAAGATCTCTGTGAGGGACTGTCTGTTTTCCAGCTGAGCCTTAATGGTAAAAGATCTCTGTGAGGGACTGTCTGTTTTCCAGCTGAGCCTTAATGGTAAAAGATCTCTGTGAGGGACTGTCTGTTTTCCAGCCGAGTCTTAATGGTAAAAGATCTCCGTGAGGGACTGTCTGTTTTCCAGCCGAGTCTTAATGGTAAAAGATCTCTGTGAGCGACTGTGTTTTCCAGCCGAGTCTTAATGGTAAAAGATCTCTGTGAGGGACTGTCTGTTTTCCGGCTGAGCCTTAATGGTAAAAGGTCTCTGTGAGGGTCTGTCTGTTTTCCAGCCGAGTCTTAATGGTAAAAGATCTCTGTGAGGGTCTGTCTGTTTTCCAGCTGAGTCTTAATGGTAAAAGTGAATTGAAGGATTGAGCATGTTTAATGAAGTTGGTAAAAGTATATGAATAACAACAACTCACACATATTGTACGTAAGAAGTGTAAAAAATATAGTGAGAAATGTTCAGAGTGGTCCCCTTACGGATCATGTGATAAAGAGAAGGTTAAAACACTGTATGACTGTCTAAAAGGTCTGGGAGATAAGAGTGTCAGACAAAGAAAACCGCCTCCGACGACAAATACCATCGCCAAGCTAATCAGAGTCTCCATGAGGAACTAAATAAAGCAAGCTGCAATGACCCCTCCCTCAGCTCCGCCCACACAGCTCCAACCCCACCACCAGGGGTTTTGTATTCTCCACTGCAACACCTAAAATTGCAATGTCCCTCAGATGTTGCTCTTCCTCCTCCTCTTCCTCCAGCATATGGAGATGATGATGATGATGATGATGATGATGATGGCCTGTTTAGATGCTACCTGTGTGAAGGTTCCCAAACTATATACAGTCTATTCGAGAAGTATACAGACCTCTTGACTTTTTCCACATTGTGTTACGTTACAACCTTATTCTAAAATTGATTAAATACCCCATAATGACAAAGCAAAAACGTTTTTTTAAATTGTAGTAAATGTATAAAAAGATAATTAACTGAAATATCACATATACATAAGAATTTAGACCCTTTACTCAGTACTTTGTTGAAGCCCTTTGGCAGTGATTACAGCCTGGAGTCGTCTTGGGTATGACGCCACAAGCTTGGCACACCTGTATTTGGGGAGTTTCTCCCATTCTTCTCTGTAGATCATCTCAAGCTCTGTCAGGTTGGATGGGGATCGTCGCTGCACAGCTATTTTCAGGTCTCTCCAGAGATGTTTGATCGGGTTCAAGTCCGGGCTCTGGCTGGGCCACTCAAGGACATTTAGAGACACTTCCCGAAGCAACTGCTCCTCCACTCTTGGCTGTGTGCTTAGGTGAACCTTCACCCCAGTCTAAGGTCCTGAGCACTCTGGAGCAGGTTTTCATCAAGGATCTCGCTGTACTTTGCTCCGTTCATCTTTCCCTCGATCCTGACTAGTCTCCCAGTCCCTGCCGCAGAAAGACATCCCCACAGCATTATGCTGCCACCACCATGGTTCACCGTAGAGATGGTGCCAGGTTTCTTCCAGACGTGACGCTTGGCATTCATGTGAAAGAATTAGATCTTGGTTTCATCAGACCAAAGAATCTGGTTTCTCATGGTCTGAGAGTCTTTAGGTGACTGTTGGCAAACTCCAAGTTGGCTGTCATGTGCCTTTTACTGAGGAGTGGCTTCTGTCTGGCCTCTCTATCATAAAGGCCTGATTGGTGGAGTGGGGAAGATATGGTTGTCCTTTTGGAAGATTCTCCCATCTTCACAGAGGAACTCTGGAGCTCTGTCAGAGTGACCATTGGGTTCTTGGTCACCTCCCTGACCAAGCCCCTTGCTCAGTTTGGCAGGGCGGCCAGCTTTGGGAACAGTCTTGGTGCCAACTTCTTACATAATCTAGGCAGGCCAATGTGTTCTTGGGGACCTTCAATTCTGTGCCTCTTCACGATCCTGTGTTAGAGCTCTACGGACAATTCCTTCGACCTCATGGCTTAATTTCTGCTCTGACATGCACAGCCAACTGTGGGACCTTTACTGTATATAGACAGGTGTGTGATTTTCCAAATCATGTTCATTCAATTGAATTTATCACACGTGGACTCCAATCAAGTTGTAGAAACATCTGAAGGATGATCAATGGAAACAGGATGCACCTGAGCTCAATTTCAAGTCTCATAGCAAAGGGTCTGAATACTTATGTATACAAGGTATTTATGCTTTTTAAATCTGTTTTCACTTTGTCGTTATGGGTATTGTGTGTAGACTTATGAGGACAAAAAATATGTAATCCATTTTAGAATAAGGCTGTAATGTAACAAAATGTGGAAAAAGTAAAGGGGTCTGAATACTTTCCGAATACACTGTATCATAAGGAATTTGTTCTGGATGCTTGAACAGCGACATGTCTGTCTTGTGTTGATCTAGCTAATTAGCTAGTTAGCTATATACAGCTAGCATATGTACACTCACTGCAATGTGCTACTTGCATGTGCATTGGCCGGGTTAAGATTCAACATAACTAATTGTTTCTTAGCAAGACAATTAGTTTTATAGCTACAGTTTCTGTTGTGAGAGGCTGGTCTTGGTTGAGGAAACGTAGTCTAACTAGCAGTGTTTGTGCTGAAACTGACATCTGGCTGCACACATAGATAATCTAGCCAGTTTGATTGTAGCTATCATGCCAGAGTAGCTACTGTAGATTAGCAGTGCCCATTGCATGTATTATAATGGCAGTTTCCAAAAGTTTGGTGTTGACTGTGAAATTTACTTCGCTAACTATCTATGCTTTATGGAAGAACGTAGCTAACTAGGATATTTTGTGCCAGCTGCCTCCAGAGCTGCCTCCAGAACAATATTCTGGACGAAAAAAGCTAACCTGCATCCAGAACACTGAGTTTAAAGATCCATTCTGTCCAGAAAACGTTGAGCTAAAAGAGCCATTTGGTCCAGAACATTGAGTTAAAATAACCATTCTGTCCAGAACACAATTCAGCTAAAATCCGTTCTGTCACATCATGCTCAGTGTTATAAAACAGCCTCAGAAATGTTCTGAGCAATCCAGATAGTCTCATCTACTGAATAACCTTTGATGGCAAATCTGGCTGATTATATCATACTGCTGCAGGGACGTGCACACACACACACACACACACACACACACACACACACACACACACACACACACACACACACACACACACACAACACACGCGCACGCGCACGCGCACCCACGCACACACACACAAACACACACACACACAAAAACACACGAGCGCGCACCCACGCACAGACACACACAAACATAGGGTGCTGCTGATGAAGATATCTCCAGCCTCGTCTGTGAATTCACATTGTCGCTCCACACCTGTCTTTGTGATGCTGCGCTGCAGGGGCCAGAGGAAAGGCAGGTGGCTGGGAACCAAGCGTTCAGTCACCATCAAACAGATTTAG
This sequence comes from Oncorhynchus gorbuscha, assembly GCF_021184085.1. Lineage (NCBI taxonomy): Eukaryota > Metazoa > Chordata > Actinopteri > Salmoniformes > Salmonidae > Oncorhynchus > Oncorhynchus gorbuscha. The sequence continues at coordinate 10,106,540 of NC_060174.1, read as the reverse complement.
ATAGTGAACAATACCTGTAACTGTATTGACCGCTATCACAGTCTGTCATTTTACTGCAATAAACCATTCCCACAGCTATACAGTATGTAGTATGTTCCTCAATGGGCATGTTTGAGCTTAAAAAAAATATATATATATTTCACCTTTATTAAAGGACAGTTGTGTGCACAGAAGGCTGGGTGATGGCAGAGTGATAGCTGACTTTGTTGAAGGAGGAGGGATACGTCTTACATGAGGCTCTGGAGGAGGGGCACGTCTTACATGAGGCTCTGGAGGAGGGACACGTCTTACATGAGGCTCTGGAGGAGGGGCACGTCTTACATGAGGCTCTGGAGGAGGGATACGTCTTACATGAGGCTCTGGAGGAGGGACACGTCTTACATGAGGCTCTGGAGGAGGGACACGTCTTACATGAGGCTCTGGAGGAGGGACACGTCTTACATGAGGCTCTGGAGGAGGGATACGTCTTACATGAGGCTCTGGAGGAGGGGCACGTCTTACATGAGGCTCTGGAGGAGGGATACGTCTTACATGAGGCTCTGGAGGAGGGATACGTCTTACATGAGGCTCTGGAGGAGGGATACGTCTTACATGAGGCTCTGGAGGAGGGACACGTCTTACATGAGGCTCTGGAGGAGGGACACGTCTTACATGAGGCTCTGGAGGAGGGATACGTCTTACATGAGGCTCTGGAGGAGGGATACGTCTTACATGAGGCTCTGGAGGAGGGACACGTCTTACATGAGGCTCTGGAGGAGGGACACGTCTTACATGAGGCTCTGGAGGAGGGACACGTCTTACATGAGGCTCTGGAGGAGGGGCACGTCTTACATGAGGCTCTGGAGGAGGGACACGTCTTACATGAGGCTCTGGAGGAGGGACACGTCTTACATGAGGCTCTGGAGGAGGGATACGTCTTACATGAGGCTCTGGAGGAGGGATACGTCTTACATGAGGCTCTGGAGGAGGGACACGTCTTACATGAGGCTCTGGAGGAGGGACACGTCTTACATGAGGCTCTGGAGGAGGGACACGTCTTACATGAGGCTCTGGAGGAGGGACACGTCTTACATGAGGCTCTGGAGGAGGGACACGTCTTACATGAGGCTCTGGAGGAGGGACACGTCTTACATGAGGCTCTGGAGGAGGGACACGTCTTACATGAGGCTCTGGAGGAGGGACACGTCTTACATGAGGCTCTGGAGGAGGGACACGTCTTACATGAGGCTCTGGAGGAGGGACACGTCTTACATGAGGCTCTGGAGGAGGGACACGTCTTACATTTTTATTTGATTTTTATTTATTTCACCTTTATTTCACCAGGTAGGCTAGTTGAGAACAAGTTCTCATTTGCAATTGCGACCTGGCCAAGATAAAGCAAAGCAGTTCGACACATACGACAACACAGAGTTACACATGGAATAAACAAAACATACAGTCAATAATACAGTAGAAAAATAAGTCTATATACAATGTGAGCAAATGAGGTGAGATAATCGAGGTAAAGGCAAAAATAAGGCCATGATGGCAAAGTAAATACAATATAGCAAGTAAAACACTGGAATGGGAGATTTGCAGTGGAAGAATGTGCAATGTAGAAATAGAAATAATGGGGTGCAAAGGAGCAAAATAAATAAATACAGTATGTGAAGAGGTAGTTGTTTGGGCTAAATTATAGATGGGCTGTGTACAGGTGCAGTAATCTGTGAGCTGCTCTGACAGCTGGTGCTTAAAGCTAGTGAGGGAGATAAGTGTTTCCATTTCCAGAGATTTTTGTAGTTCGTTCCAGTCATTGGCAGCAGAGAACTGGAAGGAAAGACGACCAAAAGAGGAATTGGCTTTGGGGGTGACCAGTGAGATATAGCTGCTGGAGCGTAGGTAGGTGCTGCTATGGTGACCAGTGAGCTGAGATAAGACGGGGCTTTACCTAGCAGAGACTTGTAGATGACCTGTAGCCAGTGGGTTTGGCGACTAGTATGAAGCGAGGGCCAACCAACGAGAGCGTACAGGTCGCAATGGTGGTTAGTGTATGGGGCTTTGGTGGCAAAACGGATGGCACTGTGATAGACTGCATCCAGTTTGTTGAGTAGAGTGTTGGAGGCTATTTTATAAATGACATCACCAAAGTCGAGGATCAGTAGGATGGTCAGTTTTACGAGGGTATGTTTGGCAGCATGAGTGAAGGATGCTTTGTTGCGATATAGGAAGGAGAGTTGTATGGCATTGAAGCTCGTCTGGAGGTTAGTTAATACAGTTAACACAGTGTCCAAAGAGGGGCCAGACGTATACAGAATGGTGTCGTCTGCGTAGAGGTGGATCAGAGAATCACCAGCAGCAAGAGCAACATCATTGATGTATACAGAGAAGAGAGTCGGCCCGAGGATTGGACCATGTGGCACCACCATAGAGACTGCCAGAGGTCCCGGACAACAGGCCCTCCGATTTAACACACTGAACTCTATCAAAGAAGTAGTTGGTAAACCAGGCGAGGCAATCATTTGAGAAACCAAGGCTGTCAAGTCTGCCAATAAGAATGTGGTGAATGACAGAGACTAAAAACTTGGCTCGGTCGATGAATACGGCTGCACTGTAATGTCTCTTATCGATGGCGGTTATGATGTCGTTTAGGACCTTGAGAGTGAGGCTCTGGAGGAGGGACACCTCTTACATGAGGCCACTGTCTTTTTGTTTAAAAAATTGTTTAACTAGGCAAGTCAGTTAAGAGCAAATTCTTATTTAGAATGATGGCCTAACCTGGGCCAATTGTGCGCCAACCTATGGGACTCCCAATCACGGCCGGATGTGATACAGCCTGGATCAGAATGATTATAGAGCAGTCATCCTATGACATGACCGATGATTGGGAAGAATTCAGAGTATTTGTCTAAATGTATAACCAGGAAGCTCAGTGAAGTCTAGTTGAGAGTGAGGACGATACAGAGGCGACAACAAAACATGCTAACCTCTCACCAATACCAATAACAGGGGAGGTTAGCATTTTTTGGAGAGTTATGATCAGCTTGTGCCTCCGTAACATTGTCACTCATCATTGTTCGCGATTCATTCATGATTATTCATTATCATGGCTGCATCCACATGAATGTACTGTAGATTTGTTCAGAAACATCTTCTATTCTTACTTACAATAAAAATGACACAAGACATTACATTTACATTTAAGTCATTTACATTATTCACCATTCAGTTCCTATTGGGCAAAACACAACCAAAACAAACTGCAAATGCATCCAACAGGTTTGTAGAGTCACAAGCTTGATGTAATAATTGCGTGCTAGGAATATGGGACCAAATACTGTACTTTCATTTCTAAACAGTAAAACAGATAGAGTATGTATGAAAATACCCTCAAATAAAAAGTGTCATTTTGTACTGTCGCCGAATATGAAACATTCAATCTCAAAGCCAACATGCTGGAGTATAGAGCCAAATCGAATATTTTAGCTTCACTGTTGCAGCCAATACACATAGGGTAGACTGTAACTGCATCAAAAAGTTCAATACCACATTTGGTGGGGTGGAAATGAAGAATGCTCCTGTTGCAGGACAATATGTCATGTGAAAACTGAAGAAAAGACTTGTACTGAAAGGGCTTCCATAATCAAAACCCCGGTTCTTCAGTCTTCCAAAATGAGAGCTCCCAGGAGTCTAGACGCCTGGGGTTTTCAATTCCCGCGAGTAAAAGGCAACATCAGGCCAGAACCACACAGCTTCTTGGGATTCTGACAACTGTTTAATTACTCATCAGAAATGAAATGTCAGTCGGAAAGATACTTCTTCCAGAAGGTCATGTCCTTAAAAATGAGGGGGAAAAAGAATGCTATGGAAGATGTTTACAAATGATGTGAAAGAGGGACCGATATCTGATTATACCGGTCTCAGCTCTCTGATGTGGATGACTCATGGCTATGTTTACACAACCAACCCAAATCTGATCCTTAGCCAATAATTCGGCAAAAGATCAGCATTGCGCTGCCTGTGTTAACGCAGCCCATGACATTTTCTACTGTTCTCATTCTCAAAATGTCTTTATTGTGGTTAGGGTTGTTAATCGCAAGAGTACATAGCAGTGAAAACTGAATATGAGCCCAAAAAGATTAACAGTCCACTACCTCAGAGTGAGAGCCACTTGACCCATGAGGACTCATTGATCCAGGTGAAAAACCTTGCTAGTGGCCAAACGTGGAATGTGACTGTGTTCACTCAATGTTTTAAAGGAGTTCTGCTTGTGGTATCAGGGCGGATTTAGGGTTGACCTCACGCTGGGGCGGTCACGGTAAGTGGCAATATAAAGGGAAATTGGGCTCTTCAACTTGGAGTAGGACAACTCAGAAACAATTACACTGTCTAGATAATGGATGTAAATGACATGGCTGGTATTATTCTCTTCTCTTTACTGCTATTCAGGGTCGGACGACTGCATTTGGGGCCACAGGGTATTTTTCTCTCTGCCCCATGGCAAAAAGTGTAGAATGACAGGAAATTAGCTTTAAAACTGCTACATTTTCTCTCAGCCTCATGATAAATAGTGTAAAATAGCAATATAAAATTTCCCCTTTTTTTGGGGGGGTGGTTGGAGGGTGGAAGGTATCAGCCCCCAAAAAATGAATATTTTATAATCCTATTATACACATTTTGTCATGAGGCTAATACAGTGGTCACCAACCTTTTCTGAGTCAAGATCACTTTCTGAGTCAAAATGCAAGCCGAGATCTACCGCTGTGATTTGTTTAAAACATGACTTAAAAAAAAAAACTAAGCCTATTCAACATTAACCAATTATAAACAGTTCTGTAGCAATGAGGTTAGTGCAGTAGACTATAGGCCCAATACAGTATCACTGCATATTGGCTATACATTCATTGCCCTGCCAATATGGTTCTTCTCAGATAATTTAGAAATGATATATAAAAAAAAAATGGTATATGATCACACTGGTAATAGAGCATTTGTTGAATTACTTTTGAGGCACTAGAGCTCAAGCAGTAGAATATTTGAGGTGCCGGTACTCAGCTCTGGTGAGCTCCTGCCCAAGTCAACTACTGATGTTGTTTCTTCTATGACCAGAGAAAGTGAAATATTCCTCAATGTAAAAAAAAAGACACTAGCTGCTAAAAAAGAACAACTGCTTTGCTCAGGAGATTAGATCCAGCAACCTTTGGGTTACGTGCCCAACACTCTAACCACTAGGCTATCTGCCGCAGGGATTAGAGACCCCTTGGCGTAGTGATATCCACGGGGGACTACAAGCAAGATCAAAAAGGGGGAGGTTCTTTATTGTCCTTCTGGTTGTGCCACAGGAAGTGAAATCTAAGGGGATGGATCACTGTTTCACAGCTCAGCTCTTTCATTTGTAACTGTTAGGCGAGACGAGACCAGTCTATCCTCTCTCTCGCTTGTTGTCAAGTCTCCGACCTGCCAGTTCTAATTGAAGGTTTACTCTGTCAGGGTTCCATTCTTGAGTTGGGTCACAAACTGGGTGCACTGCATTGAAAGACAAAAAAATCAAGAGAAATAGAAAAAAAAACAGATAGAATCCTGTTACCAAGTCTAAACACCAGACACTTCTCCCCCAAATATACCTGTTTTCAATGCAGTCCAGACAGAAAACACCACATATTCATTTTACCCATGTATTTAGAAAGTAAAAGACAATACATCTCCACATTTAAAAAAAGGTGTAATGCAATGGATACACATGCATAGTATTGGGCAAATTACACCCGGTTACAGAGTGATCAGAAATGCAATATCCTGGACACCTAACGTGTTCCATTCAGATAAAAAAAAAATCTATAGATTTATATAGACTTATAACATATGATTGTTATGTGGAGTTTTTTTTTTGACAACATCACGTGTCACACAATGAGATCCATTTGCTATGAGAATTTTAATTGAGCTCAGGTGCATTCTGTTTCCATTGATCATCCTTGAGATGTTTCTACAATTGGATTGGAGCCCCCCCTGTGGTAAATTCAATTGATTGGACATGATTTGGAACCTGTCTATATAAGTTTCCCACAGTTGAAAGTGCATGTCAGAGCAAAAACCAAGCCATCGGCTTGAAGGAATTGTCCATAGAGATCCAAGACAGGATTGTGTCGAGGCACAGATCTGGGGAAGGGTAACATTTCAAGGTCCCCAAGAACAGTGGCCTCCATCATTATTAAATGGAAGAACAACGAAGACTCTTCCTAGAGCTGGCCGCCCGGCCAAACTGAGCAATCAGGAGAGAAGAGCCTTGGTCAGGGAGGTGACCAAGAACCTGATTGTCACTCTAACAGAGCTCCAGAGTTCCTCTGTGGAGATGGGAGAACCTTCCAGAAGAACAACAATCTCTGCCCCACTCCACAAACCAGGCCTTTATGGTAGAGTAGCCAGCTTGGAGTTTGCCAAACGCCACCTAAAGAAGTCTCATACCATGACAAACAAGTCTCTTTGTTCTGATGAAACTAATATTGAACTCTTTGACCTGAATGCCAAGCGTCACGTCTGGAGGAAACCTGGCACCATCCGTACGGTGAAGCATGGTGGTGGAAGCATCATGCTGTGGGGATGTTTTTCAATGGCAGGGACTGGGAGACTAGTCAGGATCGAGGGAAAGATGAACGGAGCAAAGTACAGAGAGATCCTTGAAGAAAACCTGCTCCAGAGTGCTCAGGACCTCAGACTGGGGCGAAGGTTCACCTTCCAACAGGACAACAACCCTAAGCACACAGCCAAGACAATGCAGGATTGGCTTTGGGACAAGTCTCTAAATGTCTTTGAGTGGACCAGCCAGAGCTTGGACTTGAACCTGGTCAAACATCTCTGGAGAGACCTGAAATTAGCTGTGCAGCAACGCTCCCCATCCAACCTGACAGAATGAGAGGATCTGCAGAGAAGAATGGGAGAAACTCCCCAAATACAGGTGTGCCAAGCTTGTAGCTTCATATCCAAGACGACTCGAGACTAATCGCTGCCAAAGGTACTTCAACAAAGTACTGTGTAAAGGGCCTGAATACTTATGTAAATGTCGTATTTCATTTTTTTAAATACATGTTTTAAAATGTCTAAAAACCTGTTTTTGCTTTGTATTTTTTTAAAGAATCTATTTGAGAATAAGGCTGTAACGTAACACAATGTGGAAAAAGTCAAGGGGTCTGAATACTTTCCACTGTAAGTGAGTTTGTCCCAATACTTTAGGCCCCCTAAAGGGGACCATGGATAAAAAGTGCTGTGATTTCTAAACGGTTCACCCGATATGGATGAAAATACTCTCAAATTCAAGCTGACAGTCTTACTGTAATTTAACCTCAGTCATTGTATCATTTCAAATCCTAAGTGCTGGAATACAGAGCCAAAACAACAATAAATGACCCAATACTTTTGGAGCTCACTGTATATACTGCATATACTGTATATACTGCATATACTGTATGTACTGTAAATGTAAATAGCGCAGATTGCGTTTGTAACACCCCTTCTAGCACTGAGAAGATATTATTCACTCACCACTTTCCTCTGTTTCAAATAGCACCCCACTCCTTACATGGCACACTCTTTTAGACCAGAGCCCTATGGCTCCCACTACATAGAGAATAAGGGGTGCAGGTAGCCTAGCGGTTAAGTGTGTCGGACCAGTAACTGAAAGGTCGCTGGTTCAATTCCCTGCGATGACGATGTGAAAAATTTGTTAATGTTCCCTTGTGAGAGGCACTTAATCCTAATTGCCCCTGTAAATCGCTCTGGCTAAATTGTCTACTAAATGACTCAAATGTAAATGTGTCACTCTACACAAAAGAAAGGGGGCTCTAATTGCACAGTGATAAGATTTGTTAAATAAAAAAATAAAAAAGCCTATTTAATACTATAGTCAGGGACAGATGCTGATTAATCCAATTGTCTGTCTGTTTGTGTAGCTATTGGTTTGTTGCCAAAGAGATTAGCATTTCAGAGTTCCCTGTAATACAATTCAGGCATTTCATTAAAGGTCCTTACCTACCAGGCCATAGAAATACACAATGCTGTGCAGCTGTAATGACAACAAGTATAAGTTAATTAAACCAACACAATTAGATTGGGAGATGAGCTGACATGACTGTGCAATTATGTCTTTTCTAATACCACATATCCATAAAGGCATTGTGGTCCACTGTGAAATCATGGGCCCCGGACAATTGTTTGAATGAACCTACTAGATAAGTTGTTAAGAGAGACAATGATCATATAAACAGCCCTTTCTCTATCTGCAGACAACAGCCAACGGCCTCCTGTTTTTGAGGGGGGAATTTGTCACGCTTTCTCCCCAGAGGCTTGTTGGGGAAAGAACTGAGCGGAACGGCGGCCTCCCTGCAGAAGCAATAGGACAAGGTTGCCAATGTTTTTGGGATGGTAATAATATTGTATTTTTCTATAAATTCACATGGCACCAGCATCTCCTTGGATTACATTCGGCACTTTGTCACATTGTTCTCCTATGGCAGAGAATGCCTCAGTCTCACCACAAAATGTTACAGCACAGTGTATCATTATTGACATTTGAATGGCATCGGTGTGTTTTTGCCTTTGTAACACACCGATGCCATTGTTTTGTAACACACCATTGTTTCTTCAGCTCAGACTGAAAGATACACAGGAAGTGGGACTGATAATGTATATTCAACTCAATTCAAGCTTGCCCCCTGCTGCGAGAGGAACTTGTATCTAAAATCACCAATACGCTTATCCTTGGATTATTGGGATTGATTTTGTTAGCTTTTTTGAGTGAAAAACCATGAGAAGACTGCCTGAATTGTCTGTGTTTGAAAATACACAGAGTATATTGGTATCTGACTGACAAAAGCCCCACAAGGACACACACAAATACCTGACTCATTACCAGTCGACTTCTGTGACTGACAGAGGATCAAAATGAAATCACTGTAAACCCTGCTTCGCAGCGTGAGCTAAGACAGAAACCCCGTGTTTTCAAATCTTTTCCGATGAGGTGAGTTCAAAGTTCACAGAAAGTCACCCGTAATTGGCTGGCCTCCCAAGCATTGACGGGGGGGATGCAATTAGTAGGTAATGCATGGGAGTCCCCTCCAGCACGCATTATAATTCCCAGATTGTGCAATGAAGGGATCAACTTGGTTTGACTGTTGTCGGTGGCATCTGAATTAGCCTGTGCATTGCTGAGTCACCTAAGAGAGATGACTGGAATGAAACTTACAGTAGGCTCCCTGTATGTAAGTGACTACAGTCTCTGTCTGAGCTTGTTTTCATAAAGCATGTCAGAGTAGGGATGCTGATTTAGGATCAGTACCTTATGTCAATTTAAACTTAAATTCCTTATGATCTAAACTGTCAAACTGATCCTAGATCACCACTCATATTCAGAGACATATTGTGACGTCCCTGGGCTCTTATGGTACGGGGGAGCACCTGTCCATGTAAAATAGTTGTTACTGGTTCAATTCCCTTGCCAGCTGTTCCCCCCTCGATTGCTACACTTCAACTCTAAGCAGAATGTTAGGCACACTAGACATAGTGAGTATGGTCACATGCACACAATAATATGATTATTGTGAAAAGTCAGATTAACATAACAGTTTAATTTAAACGTTGACATGCTTTGCAAGAAGAATGATTTTCCTAATAATCCTGTTTACATGGACACATCTGAAATCAGGCTACCTGATGGGACGTTGATAAATGCAGAAAATCACGAATCACAATAAACGTTCTATCACAGTGACCGTGTTGTTTTTGGGAAGCATATTTGATTCTGAGTTCGGACATATAAAGTTTGTTTGTGAAAACATTTTCTAAGATGGATATTTTAAGTTTTGCCGAACTCACTTCACTCGCGCAAAAGAAGTTAGCTAGCGCTGCTCGTGCTAGCACATGCAGCAGATCAAATACACAGTTGGTACTCTGATTAAAGTGTTCTAATAATTCGAAAGATTGTTCAGAAAACAATGGGTGTATCCTTATCCTTTTAATTGGTGTATCCTTATCCTTTTAATGGGTGTATCCTTAATTTGATTATGACCTTACGCCGGCAAAGATAAGTAAAATAAAGTGTTTACATGACTGTTGCCTGATCCAGGCTGTATCACAACCGGCAGTGATTGGGAGTCCCAAAGGGCTGCGCACAATTGTCCCAGCGTCATCCGGGTGTCACGTTCTGACCATTATTTCCTTTGTTTTGTATTTATTTAGTATGGTCGGGGCGTGAGTTGGGGTGGGCAGTCTATGTTTGTTTTTCTATGATTTGGGGATTTGTATGTTTCAACCTAGTATGGTTCTCAATCAGAGGCAGGTGTCATTAGTTGTCTCTGATTGAGAATCATACTTAGGTAGCCTGGGTTGCACTGTTTGTTTGTGGGTGATTGTCTAGGCTAGTTGCTTGTGTCAGCACAGGTCTCATTTGTAGCTTCACGGTCGTTATTGGTTTATTGTTTTTGTATGCAGTGTTCAGTACTTTCTTTAATGAAATATTCATCATGAACACAAACCACACCGCATTTTGGTCCTCCGATCCTTCTCGCCTCTCCTCTTCAGATGAAGATGAGGAAGACCGTGACACCGGGTTTGACCGAGGTAGGCCATCATTGTAAATAAGAATGTGTTGTTCACTGACTTGCCTAGTTAAATAAAGGTTACAAATAAAAAATGCCATACTCGGCCTAGTGCCGTAATCAGTTTAATATTGAATTATTAGTGTGCATGTAAACATATTTAGTGTAGTAGGTACATAGGGGTGACAGGGTATTAAGTGTGGCGTGCGTAGTCAATCGAGTATACTGTAGGCTAGAGTTCCTTGTATGGTCCTTGACATGCTAATGCAGTAAATAATATCTAGCGGTGAAGGGGATAGCATTGAAGGAACAGAGCGCTCCATATAATGAGCCAATTAAAACAGTCTTTCCATGACAGCTGCCTAAGACTACGGATGCGTTCCAAATGACATGCTATTCATAGTGCACAACTTTTTACCAGAAGCTATATGGGCAAGGGTCCAAAGTAGTGCACCATATAGGGAATAGGGTGCAATTTGGGACACAGACGGATTAATCATCTTCATATTAACGTGACAGAATAATACATTTCGAGTGATCTAATGTTTAGATAGATCAGCAGGCTTTCTTTACACGACAGAATCTCAGGTACCATGTTGTCAACCTCAGGTACCATGTTGTCAACCTCAGGTACCGTGTTGTCAACCTCAGGTACCGTGTTGTCAACCTCAGGTACCGTGTTGTCAACCTCAGGTACCGTGTTGTCAACCTCAGGTACCATGTTGTCAACCTCAGGTACCGTGTTGTCAACCTCAGGTACCGTGTTGTCAACCTCAGGTACCGTGTTGTCAACCTCAGGTACCGTGTTGTCAACCTCAGGTACCGTGTTGTCAACCTCAGGTACCGTGGTAACAACCTCAGGTACCGTGGTAACAACCTCAGGTACCGTGGTAACAACCTCAGGTACCGTGGTAACAACCTCAGGTACCGTGCTGACAACCTCAGGTACCGTGTTGACAACCTCAGGTACCGTGTTGTCAACCTCAGGTATCGTGGTAACAACCTCAGTTACCGTGGTAACAACCTCAGGTACCGTGTTGTCAACCTCAGGTACCGTGCTGACAACCTCAGGTACCGTGTTGAGAACCTCAGGTACCATGGTACTGTAACAACCTCAGGTACCATGGTAACAACCTCAGGTACCATGGTAACAACCTCAGGTACCGTGGTAACAACCTCAGGTACCGTGGTAACAACCTCAGGTACCATGGTACTGTAACAACCTCAGGTACCATGGTAACAACCTCTGGTACCATGCTGTCAACCTCAGGTACCATGTTAACAACCTTAGGTACCATGGTACTGTAACAACCTCAGGTACCATGGTAACAACCTCAGGTACCGTGGTAACAACCTGATTTACCTGCTCTATCTTTGCTCCTTTTATATGGGATGCGTCCCAAATGGCACCTGATTCCCTTTGTAGTGCACTGCTTTTAACCAGGGACTATCGGAAATAGGGTGCCATTTTTTTGAAATATTTCAATTTTTTTTCAATTTTATATATCATCTGTGAGAAGACTGGTATGCAGCCGCCAGTGCATGAAATCACATGAACATTACCAATACATATCTGCCTACACTGGAATGTGTCCTTGCTGGTGGATGCATGGGTCAGGGCAGCACGCAGAAGCTGCAATGAACTTCATGCCCAGATGACTTATTCATAATCTATCTCATCTGATGTCATCACAGCCCATCTGAGTACCTCCAATACACACTACTGGTACAGCACTCTCACTGATTGTGCTCATCGTACTAATGATCATTTCTGGTATAACATGTATTACATCAGTCTACTAATATTACATGCCTGGATCAACATCTTATATCTGACACAGATACTGTATTTAAAGGCTAATATTGGATCCACATGTTTATTTATGTTTATGGTAATGACATGATATCTCAGATGGTTTTATTTTGAAAGACTATCAAACAGCCGTTGAGATGATATTCACTTCATATGAAAAACTGATACGAGCGTTGCATGTCAGATTGTAAAGACCGACGACAACATTTAATAAGGAACAGACAAGAAACAAGACAGGAACAGGGTCAGCACACGAGTATACAAGTATACAAGGATATATGAAAATCAATGCAGAAGCAGAAGCAGGGAACAGAGTGGGGAACCAGACGGAGTGGGGAACCAGACAGATATAGGGAAGGTAATGACAGAGGTGATTGAGTCCAGGTGAGTCCAATATGCGTGTGACGAAGGGAAGGCAGGTGTGCGTAATGACGGTGGCAGGTGTGCGTAATGACGGTGGCAGGTGTGCGTAATGACGGTGGCAGGTGTGCGTAATGACGGTGGCAGGAGTGCGTAATGACGGTGGCAGGAGTGCGTAATGACGGTGGCAGGTGTGCGTAATGATGGTGGCAGGTGTGCGTAATGATGGTGGCAGGTGTGCGTAATGATGGTGGCAGGTGTGCGTAATGATGGTGGCAGGTGTGCGTAATGATGGTGGCAGGTGTGCGTAATGATGGTGGCAGGAGTGCGTAATGCTGGGGAGCCTGACGACCTCGAAGGCTAGGGGGAAGTGTGGGAGCAGGCGTAACACAGATTGTTTTGTGTTTTTATGAAAAGTTGATATGAGCTTTGATGGTGTCAGATTGTGTTGTGTTTTAATGAAAAAGTGGTACAAGCTTTAATGGTGTCAGATTGTGTTGTGTTTTTATGAAAAGTTGATACGAGCTTTGATGGTGTCAGATTGTGTTGTGTTTTAATGAAAACGTGGTACAAGCTTTGATGGTGTCAGATTGTTCTGTGTTTTTATGAACACTTGATATGAGCTTTGATGGTGTCAGATTGTGTTGTGTTTTAATGAAAACGTGGTACAATCTTTGCATGTCAGATTGTGTTTTTATAATGACCATTGTTCTGAATGGTTTCTGAGATTGTACTGTCTGTTCTTCCATTGTTTGCTTGCAAAGCAGTGGTTATAAACAAAAAAAGAGGCATTGGGGCATTTTGGGAAATTGTGGCAAACAACTGTCTGTATGACTGCATCAAGTTCGCACTATCAACTGCACATTCACACTCGCACTATCAACTGCACATTCACACTCGCACTATCAACTGCACATTCACACTCGCACTATCAACTGTACATTCACACTCGCACTATCAACTGCACAGTGATAAACATTTCACTTGGGGGCTACAGTAAGGTATACCTATAGCAGAACGCAAATGAGGATAAGATCATTTGCACTTTCATCAAAGCCCAGCACTGAATCTACCTTAAGTGGGTTACATTTCAAATCCGTTTTGCTTGAGGCACACAGGAAGTAAGACACATAGGCAATTCCCCCGTAGCAGAATTGAGAGACTTTTGTGCTGAGATTTTTCAATTAAAATACATGCCAAACAAAAACCATTGATTTCAAAACCAACCGTACAACTCTATGCACTAGCATTACGTTTAACAATTTACACGGAACATTTTATGAAAACATTTACTGGAAGAACTGTGCAGATGGTAACAGAATTTCCCTCAGTTTTTATGTGTCTATGTAACAGTTTTGCTTCCCTCTCTACCTGGGCTTGAACCCTCTGCGCACATCGACAACAGCCACCCTCGAAGCATTGTTAGCCATCACTCCAGAAAAGCCACGGCCCTTGCAGAACAAGGGGAACAACTACTTCAAGGTCTCAGAGCGAGTGACATCACCAATTGAAACACTATTAGCGCACCCCGCTGACTAGCTAGCCATTTCACATCAGTTGCATCTACGTTTTTAAAAAACAACATAAATATCTGCTCCGAATTAAGATTCTACGCTGTCTGCAGGAAAAATGGGCTTTGACATGACACAGTGACTTTGAAAAAATCTATATTGGTTAATGAATTACAGTAAGTGAAGTGAATTTACACCTGGTAAAGGAATTGCGGTAACGGAATTTAATCATAAGTCCCTGATCTGTACTACACAGAAGTGTATAATTATGGAAATGAATGTAATTCTATTACTGGTGATGTATCCTAAATAGATACACAAAGATATAAATATGCAATAATCTTCCTTTGCATATTTGGGTATTATTGTCATCGGCAAGGTCTAGGGAGTTTTAAAAAATACAAATAAACGGAAGCTAAGCATAGGCAAGATCCTAGAGGAAAACCTGCTTCAGTCTGCTTTCCAACAGACACTGGGAGACAAATTCGCCTTTCAGCAGGACAATAGCCTAAAAGGCAAGGCCACATCTACACTGGAGTTGCTTACCAAGATGACATTGAATGTTCCTGAGTGACCTAGTTACAGTTTTCACTGAAATCGGCGTGAGAATCTATGGCAAGACTTGAAAATGGCTGTCTAGCAATGATCAACAACCAACTTGACAGAGCTTGAAGCATTTTGAAAATAATAATATGCAAATATTGTACATCCCAGGTGTGTAAAGCTCTTAGAGACTTATCCAGAAAGACTCACAGCTGTAATCGCTGACAAAGGTGTTTCTAACATGTATTGACTCAGGGATGTGAATACTTACTTAAATGAGATATTTCTGTATTTAATTTTCAATAAATATGCTAACATTCTAAAAGCATGTTTTGATTTTGGCATTGTGGGATATTGTGTGTAGATGGGTGAGAAAATAAATAAATTTAATCAATTTTGAATTCAGGTTGTAAAACACCACAAAATATGGAATAAGTCAAGGGGTACGAATACTTTCTGAAGATACTTTTCTGTCCTGTCCTATTCTGTGCTGTACTCTACTGAACTATACTTTTCTTTACTGTGTTGTGCTGTCCTGTACTGTGTACTGTACTGTACTGTAGGCTAGTTCTGTCCTTGAGCAGTTCTTGTCTAATGATGTTCTGTATTATGTCATTCTGTATTATGTTTCATGTTTTGTGTAGACCCCAGGAAGAGTAGCTGCTGCTTTTGCAACAGCTAATGGAGATCCTAATAAAATACCAAAATACCTAACTTGTGAACCCAAGTGTGGTTTGTGACTACAAAGATTTCAGCACTCGCTGGTCCCGTTCTGTGAGCTTGTGTGGCCTACCACTTTACGGTTGAGCCGTTGTTGCTCCTAGACATTTCCACTTCACAATAACAGCATTTACAGTTGACCGGGGCAGCTCTAGCAGGGCAGAAATTTGACAAACTGACTTGTTGGAAAGGTGGCATCCTATGACAGTGCCATGTTGAAAGTCACTGAGCACATCAATAAGGCCATTCTACTGCCAATGTTGGTCTATGGAAATTGTGGCTGTGTTCTCGATTTTATACACCTGTCAGCAGCGGGTGTGGCTGAAATAGCCGAATCCACTAATTTGAATGGGTGTCCACATACAGTGGCTTGCGAAAGTATTCACCCCCCTTGGCATTTGTCCTATTTTGTTGCCTTACATCCTGGAATGAAAATAGATTTTGGGGGGGATTGTATATTTGATTGACACAGCATGCCTACCACTTTGAAGAGGCAAAATATCGCGAAACAAACAAGAAATAACACAAACTATTCACCCCCCCAAAGTCAATTCTTATAGAGCCACCTTTTGCAGCAATTACAGCTGAAGTCTCTTGGGGTACAGTATGTCTCTATAAGCTTGGCACATCTAGCCACTGGGATTTTTGTTCATTCTTCAAGGCAAAACTGCTCCAGCTCCTTCAAGTTGGATGGGTGTGCTGCTGGTGTACAGCAATCTTTAAATTATACCACAGATTCTCAATTGGATTGAGGTCTGGGCTTTGACTAGGCCATTCCAAGACATTTAAAAGTTTCCCCTTAAACCACTTGAGTGCTGCTTTAGCAGTAGTCTTGGAGTCATTGTCCTGCTGGAAGGTGAACCTCTGTCCCAGTCTCAAATCTTTGAAGACTGAAACAGGTTTCCCTCAAGAATCTCCCTGTATTTAGCACCATCCATCATTCCTTCAATTCAGACCAGTTTCCCAGTCCCTGCTGATGAAAAACATACTCACAGCATGATGCTACCACCACCATGCGTCACTGTGGGGATGGTGTTCTCGGGGTGATGTGAGGTGTTGGGTGTGCTCCAGACATAGCGTTTTCCTTGATGGCCAAAAAGCATATTTTTTGTCTCATCTAACCAGAGAACCTTCTTCCATATGTTTGGGGAGTCTCCCACATGCCTTTTGGCGAACACCAAGCGTGTTTTCTTATTTCTTTCTTTAACCAATGCCTTTTTTTCTGGCCACTCTTCAGTAAAGCCCAACTCTGTGGAGTGTACGGCTGAAAGTGGTCTTATGGACAGATACTCCAATCTCCTCCGTGGAGCTTTTCAGCTCCTTCAGGGTTATCTTTGGTCTCTTTGTTCCCTCTGATTAATGCCTTCCTTGCCTGGTCAGTCAATTTTGGTGGGCGGCCCTCTCTTGACAGGTTTGTTGCGGTGCCATATTCTTTCCATTTTTTAAAATGAATTTAGGGTGCTCCATGGGATTTTGAAAGTTTCTGATATTTTTTTATAACCCAACCCTGATTTGTACTTCTCCACAACTTTGTCCCTGACCTGTTTGTTTGGAGAGCTCCTTGTTCTTCATGGTGCCACTTGCTTGGTATTGCCCCTTGCTTAGTGGTGTTGCAGACTCTGGGGCCTTTCAGAACAGGTGTTTACAATGGGGAGAACAAGTATTTGATACACTGCCGATTTTGCAGGTTTTCCTACTTAACAAGGCAAGTAGAGGTCTGTAATTTGTATCATAGGTACACTTCAACTGTGAGAGACGGAATCTAAAACAAAAATCCAGAAAATCACATTGATTTTAAGTAATTAATTAGCATTTTATTGCATGACATAAGTATTTCATACATCAGAAAAGCAGAACTTAATATTTGGCACAGAAACATTTGCTTGCAATTACAGAGATCATATGTTTCCTGTAGTTCTTGACCAGGTTTGCACACACTACAGCAGGGATTTTGCCCACTCCTCCATACAGACCTTCTCCAGATCCTTCAGGTTTCGGGGCTGTCGCTGGGCAATACGGACTTTCAGCTCCCTCCAAAGATTTTCTATTGGGTTCAGGTCTGGAGACCGGCTAGGCCAATTCAGGACCTTGAGATGCTTCTTACGGAGCCACTCCTTTAGTTGCCCTGGCTGTGTGTTTCGGGGCGTTGTCATGCTGGAAGACCCAGCCACGACCCATCTTCAATGCTCTTAGTGAGGGAAGGAGGTTGTTGGCCAAGATCTTGCGATACATGGCCCCATCCATCCTCCCCTCAATACGGTGCAGTCGTCCTGTCCCCCTTTGCAGAAAATCATTCCCAAAGAATGATGTTTCCACCTCCATGCTTCACGGTTGGGATGGTGTTCTTGGGGTTGTACTCATCCTTCTTCTTCCTCCAAACACGGCGAGTGGAGTTTAGACCAAAAAGCTCTATTTTTGTCTCATCAGATCACATGACCTTCTCCCAATTCCTCCTCTGGATCATCCAGATGGTCATTGGCAAACTTCAGATGGGACATGCGCTGGCTTGAGCAGGGGGACCTTGCGTGCCCTGCAGGATTTTAATCCATGATGGCGTAGTGTGTTACTAATGGTTTTCTTTGAGACTGTGTTCCCAGCTCTCTTCAGGTCATTGACCAGGTCCTGCCGTGTAGTTCTGGGCTGATCCCTCACCTTCCTCATGATCATTGATGCCCCACGAGGTGAGATCTTGAATGGAGACCCAGACCGAGAGTGATTGACCGTCATCTTGAACTTCTTCCATTTTCTAATAATTGCACCAACAGTTGTTCCCTTCTCACCAGGCTGCTTGCCTATTGTCCTGTAGCCCATACCAGCCTTGTGCAGGTCTACAATTTTATCCCTGATGTCCTTACACAGCTCTCTGGTCTTGCCCATTGTGGAGAGGTTGGAGTCTGTTTGATTGAGTGTGTGGACAGGTGTATTTTATACAGGTAACGAGTTCAAACAGGTGCAGTTAATACAGGTAATGAGTGGAGAACAGGAGGGTTTCTAAAAGAAAAACTAACAGGTCTGTGAGAGCCGGAATTCTTACTGGTTGGTAGGCGATCAAATACTTATGTCATGCATTAAAATGCAAATTAATTACTTAAAAATCATATGTGATTTTTCTGGATTTTTGTTTTAGATTCTGCCTCTCACCATTGAAGTGTAACTATGATAGAAAGTACTGACCTCTACATGCTTTGTAAGTAGGAAAACTTGCAAAATCGGCAGTGTATCAAATACTTGTTCTCCCCACTGTACATACTGAGCTCATGTGACAGACCATGTGACACTTAGATTGCACACAGGTGGACTTTATTGAACTAATTATGTGACTTCTGAAGGTAATTGGTTGCACCAGATCTTATTTAGGGGCTTCATAGCAAAGGGGGTGAATACATATGCACACCACTTTTCCATTTTGAGTAAAAAATAATAATAATTTAAACAAGTAATTTTTTTCATTTCGCTTCAGCAATTTGGACTATTTTGTGAATGTCCATTACATGAAATCCAAATAAAAATCCATTTAAATTTCAGGTTCTAATGCAACACAATAGGAAAAATGCCAAGGGGGGTGAATACTTTTCCAAGGTGCTGTACTTTTGTATATATAGTGTATTTCTAATACCTTTTTAGACTGTTTCTGGTAGACGTTTTCTATTTTCCTTTTCCATCTGTTTTATTCAAAGCCTTTGCTTCTTCGTAATGTTAAACATTTAAGGATGGGAAATTGTTGAAAAATGTATATATGTCATAATTTCTCAAAAATATAGACTCTTTGCTTTCATTTGATGCTCCTATGAACTTGACATGTTGGTGCTCATGGGTCATTTTACATGTCAGTGCACATTGGTCCTTTTTACATGGAAATAACCATATCGTCTTTTTCAAACATATTTCCACAAAATCTCCTCTCCTTCCATGTGTCCACAGATTTGAGCAATTTTGTCATAGAAAGAGTCCATGGATGGGAAGGGAGCGAAGGTAATCTACTCACAAAGGTAATCCACCCACAAAATTAATCCACCCACAAAGGTAATCCACCCACAAAGGTAATCCACCCACAAAGGTAATCCACCCACAAAGGTAATCCACCCACAAAAGTAATCCACCCACAGGGCAGTAACATGGCTGGCACACTCTAACACTGGTGGACTCACACGCAACCTTGCGCACGCACACACACGCGCACGCACGCACGCACACACACACACCATGTGAAAAACTCCCATTGTTAATTTGGATGGACAGTAGCCAGATGGTTGTGGGTGAGGGGTCAGGGGTTAGCGTGGGATAGTGTTGTGGTTGGTCTGACCTGACACGACATCAGCAAGCTGCCAGAGTGAGGGGGGTTGTGATACAGTACATCCCATCAACTTCACCGTGGAGGGCGGAAAACCGGCTAAAGATTCTAGAATTTAACAAAAGAGTGTGAGGTTATTAAATGAATAATGTAGTTTTTGATAGGCTTGTTTTTGTTTTCGCAGCTATCTTTCTTGGGGCGAGCTTAGAACATCAGATGATGTAACTCTCTTCAATTACTTCCTCTGAAGTTTGCAGTGGAGTCATGGAGTTTATTTGACAGTAAAAATGGTTCATGTTTGTCTGTTGACTGGAAGTCACAGATAAAAGAGATGACGTCATGAAATGGGTGTTCACGGTGCTCCTTCATACAGATCTACAACTGTACTAGAAGATAAATTCACCTCTGAGTCTCAGACACGACATTCCCTCACTGTGGACATCTCGTCTCGTGTGTCCTTTCACTGTTCAGGCCTGTTGTTCTGAAAACAAGTACATCACCAAAGGATAACAATACTAGTAAGACGAGTGGAACAGGAAGTCATTTTGACAGGGCATTGGGCACTCTGAAAACATGCAAACAATTATCAAAATCGCTTAATTCCCTTCTATCCTAAATACACCACTCTTGCCCCAAAGCAAGATGGAGCAATCCTTTCTCCTCCAGTACGTACCAAACATTGTACATTTTAATTACTCTGGCATAACGCTGCATCTGGTGTTGTCTCACATTGTGTTACATGCAGGGAGCGATTTGCTGGGAGGGGTTTAGTACAATGAAATGAATATAATACACCTAACATGTGTTTAATTACCCCCCCCCCACACAATGAATAGTACATGTGTGCTTATCTACCCCCATTGCTGAACATTCATTATGTTTCCCTTGGGGTGCACATCAGATTCAATAATACACATGTATATCTATTACCTTTTTCCAATCAGGCTTGAATTGCATCTAGAAGGAATCTGATCTGTCACCTCCAATCTGTCCTACTCATGTCTATAAATAACTGCTGTGTCTTCAGCTGCATCCCAAATGGCACTATAATCCCTTTAAAGTGCACTACTTTCGACCAGAGTAGCTCCAAAACAAGGAGTACAGGTAGTGCACTATGAATGGAATAGGGTTCAGTTTAGGATACAGCCTTGGCCTCATTAATTACTGCTTTGAACACTTGTTCCATCGGACTAATATTGACGGATGAGTAATCCAGGTTTGGCTCTATTTCACTTAACCATGCTGCTCTGCTTCCCAGGGAACAATCCATTGCTGCTTCACAGGGAAAAAATCCATTGCTGTCTGAATTACACAACTTTGGATCATAGACTCTGGTCTGGTTGAATCAATGAGGATCTTATACAGCAGGTTTGAGTCAGGTTCTTTGTTGGTGATATCTAACATTTAATTGGCTTATATTGACATTATAACACTTGGACATCATCAATACATTCATAATACATTCACAATACATGCATAATGCATTCACAGCACCCTGGGCTGTCACGGTAACATATTACCGCCACACCACCTTTCTATAGGCTAGGCCTACTATATTTATTTATCAACTTTCCTAACATTAAGCACAACAGGAGTATAACCTACCTGGCTGGCATAAAAAGGATCCACGGGAGTATGTTTTTCCCCTGCCCCTGTTTAGAGACAGGTGCATGATAGCAGTCCATTCTAAATCTAAACACATTTCAAACATATATTATTTAGTATATGTTAAGATGCTTAAGGCAAAAAACAGAACGTGCCTTTTTTGTGTGACTTTTTCAAATCATAGTCACACAGTTTTGTATTTAGTTTTTTTATTCTATTTCACCTTTACTGTTCCTAGGCCGTCATTGAGAATAAGAATTTGTTCTTAACTGACTAGCCTAGTTAAATAAAGGTAAAATAAAAATTAAAATGTAACCAGGTAGGCCAGTTGAGAACAAGTTGTCATTTACAACTGCAACCTGGCCAAGATAAAGCAAAGCAGTGCGACTAAAACAACACGGAGTTACACATTGGATAAACAAACGTACAGTCAATAATACAATAGAAACATCTGTATACAGTGTGTGCAAATGTAGTAAGGAGGTAAGGCAATAAATAGGCCAATAGTGGCGACGTAATTACAACCTAGCATTTTACACTGTAGTGCTATATGTGCATGTCACGCCCTGGTCGAAGTATTTTGTGTTTATCTTCATTTATTTGGTCAGGCCAGGCTGTGACATGGGTTTTTGTATGTGGTGTGTATGTAGTGGGATTGTAGCTTAGTGAGGTGTTCTAGGTAAGTCTATGTCTGTCTGAAGTGGTTCTCAATCAGAGGCAGGTGTTTATCGTTGTCTCTGACTGGGAACCATATTTAGGCAGCCATATTCTTTGGTTGTGTTGTGGGTGATTGTCCTTAGTGTCCTGATGTCCTTGTTCTGTGTTAGTTTACACAAAGTATAGGCTGTTTCGGTTTTTGTTATGTTTATTGTTTTGTAGTGTTTGTGTTTATTCGTGTTTACGTTGTTTATTAAACATGGATCGCAATCTACACGCTGTGTTTTGGTCCGACTCTCCTTCACCACTAGAAAACCGTTACAGTGCAGAATAGGATGTGCAAGTACAAATACTGGTGTGCAAAAGAGCAGAAAAATCAAAACAAACATGGGGATGAGGTAGGTAGTAGTTTGAATGGGCTATTTACAGATGGGCTGTGTACAGCTGCAGTTCGTTTACCCTAGCCCATAGAGCTATATACTTTGATAAGGATTGTATCATCAACTGAAGTGGCTAAATAACTACCTAAAATGAAGCACAGTAATCTGCTTTAAAACAGGTGCAGAGCCTAAATGACATACACATGCAGCATGACCGCCACAGCCCTAATAGCGCCCATTTCATGACCGCCACAGCCCTAATAGCGCCCATTTCATGACCGCCACAGCCCTAATAGCGCCCATTTCGATCCACTCTATGTTGCTTCATTTGGATTTAGACGATATATCTTGACAGGGGCAGCAGGGTAGCCTAGTGGTTAGAGCGTTGGACTAGTAACCGGAAGGTTGCAAGTTCAAATCCCCTAGTTGACAAGGTACAAATCTGTCATTCTTCCCCTGAACAGGCAGTTAACCCACTGTTCCTAGGCCGTCATTGAAAATAAGAATTTGTTCTTAACTGACTGAACAAGAAAAATAAGATCAAATGAAGATGAAGAGTCTTTTAGGCCTTCCTCAAGAAACTCTCCATCTCAGTCATTGACTTGGCTTGTCGTCCCATTCCCCACACTAAATTATCCCACCAATGCCAACCACTAACGATCTATTACCAATTTGTGGCGGGAGGAGGACAAAAGTTGATCGTCCATTGACTCACCGATCGTCCATTGACTCACAGTTGAAGCCATTAATAAGGCATGACATGACCCTGGTCTTGGTGGAAGCATGTTTAATGAGGCCCACCCTGGAGAGACCGTAATGGGGATGGATATGGCCGGCTCTGGGCTAGAGGGGGAGCTGTTAGCATAATGGATGGCCCTGGACACTCACTGTAATTTCAAAGTTCATTAACACTGTGGCATATGCTCATTTCTGCTGCCTGATGTTTCCTTTCCGTTCATGGAATTTATGAACCATCAAAGTCGGGATTTTTAAAATATTTTTTTTAATTGAACTTTTATTTAACTAGTCATGGGTTAAGGTAAGAAATGTCATTGGGGATTGGGCATGAAGGCATGCACTCTAAATCATATGAGATCTTAAAAAAGTAATTTTGTTGTGAAGATTTTTTTTCCAGCTTTTTTTAAGGTATAGCAAGCAGAATAAAATAGGTATTTTCTGTGATGATTTCAAGCAGGAGCTTTTTGTAGAATTTAGGTTTGAGTTGAGCACTGTCACCGTAAGCCCAAACAGTGCTAATTTTGGCAGCTATTTTTAGATGTAGTTTTGTCTTAGTCCCATCTGAGACAATTCGTCCTTCTTAGTTTGAGTTATTATCAGTCGACTAAAACTCTAGACAATTTTAGTCAAGTTTTAGCCACAGTCATTTTAGTCACATAATAGTTAGTTTTTCTCACGAAATTCTATATATTTACCTGTAATGTCCATCATGTGCACATTAAGATAGTCTTGTCCAGCTAGGCCTATTATCTCCTCATATACAGTGAGGGGAAAAAGTATTTGATCCCCTGCTGGTTTTGTACGTTTGCCCACTGACAAAGAAATGATCAGTCTATAATTTTAATGGTAGGTTTATTTGAAGAGTGAGAGACAGAATATCAACAACAAAATCCAGAAAAACATGTCAAAAATGTTATAAATTGATTTGCATTTTAATGAGGAAAATAAGTATTTGACCCCTCTCAATCAGAAAGATTTCTGGCTCCAAGGTGTCTTTTATGCAGGTAACGAGCTAAGATTAGGAGCACACTCTTAAAGGGAGTGCTCCTAATCTCAGTTTGTTACCTGTATAAAAGACACCTGTCCACAGAAGCAATCAATCAATCAGATTCCAAACTCTCCACCATGGCCAAGACCAAAGAGCTCTCCAAGGATGTCAGGGACAAGATTGTAGACCTACACAAGTCTGGAATGGTCTACAAGAACATCACCAAGCATCTTGGTGAGAATGTGACAACAGTTGGTGCAATTATTCGCAAATGGAAGAAACACAAAATAACTGTCAATCTCCCTCGGCCTGGGGCTCCATGCAAGATCTCACCTCGTGGAGTTGCAATGATCATGAGAATGGTGAGGAATCAGCCCAGAACTACACGGGAGGATCTTGTCAATGATCTCAAGGCAGCTGGGACCATAGTCACCAAGAAAACAATTGGTAACACGCTACGCCATTAAGGACTGAAATCCTGCAGCACCCGCAAGGTCCCCCTGCTCAAGAAAGCACATATACATGCCCGTCTGACGTTTGCCAATGAACATCTAAATCATTCAGAGGACAACTGGGTGAAAGTGTTGTGGTCAGATGAGACCAAAATGGAGCTCTTTGGCATCAACTCAACTCACCGTGTTTGGAGGAGGAGGAATGCTGCCTATGACCCCAAGAACACCATCCCCACCGTCAAACATGGAGGTGGAAACATTATGCTTTGGGTGTGTTTTTCTGCTAAGGGGACAGGACAACTTCACCGCATCAAAGGGACGATGGACGGGGTCATGTACCGTCAAATCTTGGGTGAGAACCTCCTTCCCTCAGCCAGGGCATTGAAAATGGGTCGTGGATGGGTATTCCAGCATGACAATGACCCAACACACACAGTCAAGGCAACAAAGGAGTGGCTCAAGAAGAAGAATATTAAGGTCCTGGAATGGCCTAGCCAGGGTCCAGACCTTAATCCCATAGAAAATCTGTGGAGGGAGCTGAAGGTTCGAGTTGCCAAACGTCAGCCTCAACCTTAATGACTTGGAGAAGATCTGCAAAGAGGAGTGGGACAAAATCCCTCCTGAGATGTGTGCAAACCTGGTGGCCATCTACAAGAAACCCCTGACCTCTGTGATTGCCAACAAGTGTTTTGCCACCAAGTACTAAGTCATGTTTTGCAGAGGGGTGAAATACGTATTTCTCTCATTAAAATGCAAATAAATTTCTAACATTTTTGACATGCGTTTTTCTGGATTTTTTTGTTGTTATTCTGTCTCTCACTGTTCAAATAAACCTACCATTAAAATTATAGACGGATCATTTCTTTGTCAGTAGGCAAACGTACAAAATCAGCAGGGGATCAAATACTTTTTTCCCTCACTATACCTGGCACATTGCTATTATGGCAGATTGTAACCAATGCAAGCTATGATTTATCATATTGACTACAAAACCTTGGCAGGTGAAATAACTTTGGCACATAGCTCTTTTCTCCCAATCATAATATTGGGATCAAATCAAATCAAATGTTATTTGTCACATGCGCCGATGTACCTTACAGTGAAATGCTTCCTGACAAGTCCTTAACCAACAATGCATTTTTAAGAAAAATGTGTTAAGTAAAAAATAGATAATTTAAAAATAAATACAAATACATTTTAATTTCATCTTTATTTCACTAGTAAAGGTGGTAAATTCCTTAAAGTGACACATTGTCAGAAATATTACTGCATTTCTAATATTCAACAAAAAGCAGTGATATTTCCAACCCGAAAAAAAACAACTGAGAAAGCAGCAACACAGATGAATAACAGTGCAAAAATAAGCAAAAACAGCTTACATGAGAAGTAAGAGAGAGAGAGAGTAATCATCATTGTTTTTAGTTACAATTGAAGTGTTCTGACTGCACATCAGTTCAAAAGCTTGCTGAGTGACTGAAGTAACCGCCAGGGAGCTGTTTGGCAGAGCTGGGCAGATCAGCTGAATTAGACTGTGCAACTGAAAGATGTTAATTCTGCCAATGAGAGGATAGCATTTCATATTCTACAAAGGCATGCATGCTTATGATTGGATAAAATAGATGAAAAGAAGCTTAATGTCAAATTGAATGTCCATTAATCTCACGTGGAATTATCCTCACATTTTGGTAAACTAAAATAAACTTGTTTGTTCCAGTTTTTTTTTTTTCATCTCGTCTCGTTATCCTCGTTATTTTTCATCCGGAAAAATAGGTCGTTGACAAATATTTTTCGTCATAAGTTATTGTCGACTAAATTAACACTGAGCCCAAACTCAATTCAATCATCATTTGACAAGAATGAATGGGAAGTCAATGAACTGAAACAATACAGCATGGGTTTGCAACCATCTGTATAGTTTCATTTACTGAGCCTCAACCTTCCATTGATTAATGCTCTTTTAAGGAAAACAATGGCATTGTATAGAAGTCATTTCCTGCGAGAAAATAGATGGAGTCAAACCACCGTGTGTGTGTGTGTGTGTGTGTGTGTGTGCGCGTTTGAAGGAATGTCAAGTTGTCTACACTGTGTCTACCTTCAGTTTGTTTTCGACATCTTATGTGCTCGCGCGTGTGTGTGTTTGTGTGTGACTACCTTGCTTGTGCTCTGCCCACATACTGTATGTGTGTATATAGGGTATCGCAAGATATATATATGTGTGTGTGTGTGTGTGTGTGTGTGTGTGTGTGTGTGTGTGTGTGTGTGTGTGTGTGTGTGTGTGTGTGTGTGTGTGTGTGTGTGTGTGTGTGTGTATGGGAGGGCTAAGTCTACCCAAACTAATTATCCCTCTGTGACAGTGCTGGTGGGGAGGTCAGGGAAGCGAGACAATGTGACAGCTCCACTGTGATTGGCTCTCCCTGCTGACAGCCACAGACAGGATTACAGTATGGGGTCCAGTGGGGAAACAGCAATGATGCATAGGGACTGTCTCTCTCTCTCTCTGTGTTTCTTGCCATTTAATCCTCTCTTCATCCCCCTCTTTCATTCCCTCTCGTTTTCCTCTCTTTGTTTCCCCCTCTCTTTGTCAACCTCTCTTTCTCTCTCCCTCTCTTTGTCAACCTCTCTTTCTCTCTCCCTCTCCCCACCTATCGTTCTGTCATCACCCACAACCCCCTCACTCCATCACTCTGTCTCTTTAGCTATCTCTCCCAGTTTCTCTCTTCCCTCTCTCCATCACTCTGTCTCTTTAGCTATCTCTCCCAGTTTCTCTCTTCCCTCTCTCCATCACTCTGTCTCTTTAGCTATCTCTCCCAGTTTCTCTCTTCCCTCTCTCCATCACTCTGTCTCTTTATCTATCTCTCCCAGTTTCTCTCTTCCTCTCTCCATCACTGTGTCCTTCCTTCTCTCCCTCTGTTTGTGTCCTTCCCTCTTTCCATCGAACAGTGTCCTTCTCTCTCCACCACTCTGTGTCCTTCCCTCTCTCCCTCTGTCTGTGTCCTTCCCTCTCTCCGTCTGTCTGGCTCCTTCCCTCTCTTCCTTTTCATTTTATTCCATTCAGTTCTCTAGAGTGGTCCTACTAGTATGTGAATGCATTAGGTGGAGTCAGATCTTTTCTGCATTCAGTGACCCGAAAGTGCCCTCTTTGGCCCAGTGTGTGGAATGTTTTTTTTGGGTTTGAAATCCGGTACCACTATACAGCAACACTATACAGTACCACTATACAGTACCACTATACAGTACCACTATACAGCAACACTATACAGTACCACTATACAGTACCACTATACAGTACCACTATACAGTAGCACTATACAGCAACACTATACAGTACTACTATACAGTAACACTATACAGTACCACTATACAGTAGCACTATACAGCAACACTATACAGTAGCACTATACAGTAACACTATACAGTACCACTATACAGTACCACTATACAGTACCACTATACAGTACCACTATACAGTAGCACTATACAGTACCACTATACAGTACCACTATACAGTAACACTACAGTACCACAATACAGTAACACTATACAGTAACACTATACAGTACCACTATACAGTAACACTATACAGCAACACTATACAGCAACACTATACAGTACCACTATACAGTACCACTATACAGCAACACTATACAGTAACACTATACATTACCACTATACAGTACTACTATACAGTAGCACTATACAGTAACACTATACAGTACCACTATACAGTACCACTATACAGTAACACTACAGTACCACTATACAGTAACACTACAGTACCACAATACAGTACCACAATACAGTACCACTATACAGTACCACTATACAGTACCACTATACAGTACCACTATACAGTACCACTATACAGTAACACTATACAGCAACACTATACAGTACCACAGTGTTTACTCATGTCTGCAGTGTTGAAAACACATCACAAATGCATATGATTATTCTTGGTTTGGTCAATCTATTCCTAATACAAACATGTTATATTTGCACAATATATTAATGGGAAGATTTCTGCATGTCTCTCTTCATCTGAAGGAATTCTTGAGACCCATGAATTATGAATCAGTTGGCGTGTACATACCCCAGTAATGAAGCTGGGAGAACAACTGAATAGACTTAATATTTAAAGAGTCCAGCTTCCTTTGTGGACATGTCGTCGGGGCATTAAATATTTAGACAGTGCAATAGTCCAATGTTAGATGGATTTAGTGGGGATCGTGAGAAGGCGATGGTGTGGCTAAGCTTTCATTCTGTGACTTTCTGCATGTGACACTGGCAGGCAAACTATAGTTGGTTGGTCGAAGGTCGTTGATGTGGTGGCATGACTAAAGTATGCCTTAAATGCCAGTTGTTGCTGTGTAAATACTCAAAATATTCTAGACAAGATAAATAAAAAGTGTAGCTAGAATACTCATTGGTTGACTCTGTATAGCTAGAATACTCATTGGTTGACTCTGTATAGCTAGAATACTCATTGGTTGACTCTGTATAGCTAGAATACTCATTGGTTGACTATGTATAGCTAGAATACTCATTGGTTGACTCTGTATAGCTAGAATACTCATTGGTTAACTCTGTATAGCTAGAATACTCATTGGTTGACTCTGTATAGCTAGAATACTCATTGGTTGACTCTGTATAGCTAGAATACTCATTGGTTCACTCTGTATAGCTAGAATACTCATTGGTTGAATCAGTATAGCTAGAACACTCATTGGTTGAATCTGTATAGCCTTGAATACTCATTGGTTGACTATGTATAGCTAGAATACTCATTGGTTGACTCTGTATAGCTAGAATACTCATTGGTTGACTCTGTATAGCTAGAATACGCATTGGTTGACTCTGTATAGCTAGAATACTCATTGGTTGACTCTGTATAGCTAGAATACTCATTGGTTGACTCTGTATAGCTAGAATACTCATTGGTTGACTATGTATAGATAGAATACGCATTGGTTGACTCTGTATAGCTAGAATACTCATTGGTTGACTCTGTATAGCTAGAATACTCATTGGTTGACTCTGTATAGCTAGAATACTCATTGTTTGACTCTGTATATAGCTACCATACTCATTGGTTGACTATGTATAGCTAGAATACTCATTGGTTGACTATGTATAGCTAGAATACTCATTGGTTGACTCTGTATAGCTAGAATACTCATTGGTTGACTATGTATAGCTAGAATACTCATTGGTTGACTATGTATAGCTAGAATACTCATTGGTTGACTCTGTATAGCTACCATACTCATTGGTTGACTCTGTATAGCTAGAATACTCATTGGTTGACTCTGTATAGCTAGAATACTCATTGGTTGACTATGTATAGCTAGAATACTCATTGGTTGACTCTGTATAGCTAGAATACTCATTGTTGACTCTGTATAGCTAGAATACTCATTGGTTGACTATGTATAGCTAGAATACTCATTGTTTGACTCTGTATATAGCTACCATACTCATTGGTTGACTCTGTATATAGCTACCATACTCATTGGTTGACTATGTATAGCTAGAATACTCATTGGTTGACTATGTATAGCTAGAATACTCATTGGTTGACTCTGTATAGCTAGAATACTCATTGTTGACTCTGTATAGCTAGAATACTCATTGGTTGACTCTGTATAGCTAGAATACTCTTTGGTTGACTATGTATAGATAGAATACTCATTGGTTGACTGTATAGCTAGAATACTCATTGGTTGACTCTGTATAGCTAGAATACTCATTGGTTGACTCTGTATAGCTAGAATACTCATTGGTTGACTATGTATAGATAGAATACGCATTGGTTGACTCTGTATAGCTAGAATACTCATTGGTTGACTCTGTATAGCTAGAATACTCATTGGTTGACTCTGTATAGCTAGAATACTCATTGTTTGACTCTGTATATAGCTACCATACTCATTGGTTGACTATGTATAGCTAGAATACTCATTGGTTGACTATGTATAGCTAGAATACTCATTGGTTGACTCTGTATAGCTAGAATACTCATTGGTTGACTATGTATAGCTAGAATACTCATTGGTTGACTATGTATAGCTAGAATACTCATTGGTTGACTCTGTATAGCTACCATACTCATTGGTTGACTCTGTATAGCTAGAATACTCATTGGTTGACTCTGTATAGCTAGAATACTCATTGGTTGACTATGTATAGCTAGAATACTCATTGGTTGACTCTGTATAGCTAGAATACTCATTGTTGACTCTGTATAGCTAGAATACTCATTGGTTGACTCTGTATAGCTAGAATACTCATTGTTTGACTCTGTATATAGCTACCATACTCATTGGTTGACTCTGTATATAGCTACCATACTCATTGGTTGACTCTGTATATAGCTACCATACTCATTGGTTGACTATGTATAGCTAGAATACTCATTGGTTGACTATGTATAGCTAGAATACTCATTGGTTGACTCTGTATAGCTAGAATACTCATTGTTGACTCTGTATATAGCTACCATACTCATTGGTTGACTATGTATAGCTAGAATACTCATTGGTTGACTATGTATAGCTAGAATACTCATTGTTTGACTCTGTATATAGCTACCATACTCATTGGTTGACTCTGTATATAGCTACCATACTCATTGGTTGACTATGTATAGCTAGAATACTCATTGGTTGACTATGTATAGCTAGAATACTCATTGGTTGACTCTGTATAGCTAGAATACTCATTGTTGACTCTGTATAGCTAGAATACTCATTGGTTGACTCTGTATAGCTAGAATACTCAATGGTTGACTCTGTATAGCTAGAATACTCAATGGTTGACTCTGTATAGCTAGAATACTCAATGGTTGACTCTGTATAGCTAGAATACTCTTTGGTTGACTATGTATAGATAGAATACTCATTGGTTGACTCTGTATAGCTAGAATACTCAATGGTTGACTCTGTATAGCTAGAATACTCTTTGGTTGACTATGTATAGATAGAATACTCATTGGTTGACTGTATAGCTAGAATACTCATTGGTTGACTCTGTATAGCTAGAATACTCATTGTTGACTCTGTATAGCTAGAATACTCATTGGTTGACTCTGTATAGCTAGAATACTCAATGGTTGACTCTGTATAGCTAGAATACTCAATGGTTGACTCTGTATAGCTAGAATACTCATTGGTTGACTCTGTATAGCTAGAATACTCATTGGTTGACTCTGTGTAGATAGAATACTCATTGGTTGACTGTATAGGTAGAATACTGATTGGTTGACTGTATAGGTAGAATACTCATTGGTTGACTGTATAGATAGAATACTCATTGGTTGACTGTATAGATAGAATACTCATTGGTTGACTGTATAGATAGAATACTCATTGGTTGACTCGGTGTAGATAGAATACTCATTGGTTGACTCGGTGTAGATAGAATACTCATTGGTTGACTCTGTATAGATAGAATACTCATTGGTTGACTCGGTGTAGATAGAATACTCATTGGTTGACTCTGTAGATAGAATACATTGGTTGACTCTGTGTAGATAGAATACTCATTGGTTGACTCTGTGTAGATAGAATACTCATTGGTTGACTCTGTGTAGATAGAATACTCATTGGTTGACTGTATAGGTAGAATACTGATTGGTTGACTGTATAGATAGAATACTCATTGGTTGACTGTATAGATAGAATACTCATTGGTTGACTCTGTGTAGATAGAATACTCATTGGTTGACTGTATAGGTAGAATACTGATTGGTTGACTGTATAGGTAGAATACTCATTGGTTGACTGTATAGATAGAATACTCATTGGTTGACTGTATAGATAGAATACTCATTGGTTGACTGTATAGATAGAATACTCATTGGTTGACTCGGTGTAGATAGAATACTCATTGGTTGACTCGGTGTAGATAGAATACTCATTGGTTGACTCTGTATAGATAGAATACTCATTGGTTGACTCGGTGTAGATAGAATACTCATTGGTTGACTCTGTGTAGATAGAATACTCATTGGTTGACTCTGTGTAGATAGAATACTCATTGGTTGACTCTGTGTAGATAGAATACTCATTGGTTGACTCTGTGTAGATAGAATACTCATTGGTTGACTCTGTGTAGATAGAATACTCATTGGTTGACTCGGTGTAGATAGAATACTCATTGGTTGACTCGGTGTAGATAGAATACTCATTGGTTGACTCTGTATAGCTAGAATACTCATTGGTTGACTCTGTATAGCTAGAATACTCATTGGTTGACTATGTATAGCTAGAATACTCATTGGTAGACTCTGTATATAGCTACCATACTCATTGGTTGACTCTGTATAGCTAGAAAACGCATTGGTTGACTCTGTATAGCTAGAATACTCATTGGTTGACTCTGTATAGCTAGAATACTCATTGTTGACTCTGTATAGCTAGAATACTCATTGGTTGACTCTGTATAGCTAGAATACTCAATGGTTGACTCTGTATAGCTAGAATACTCATTGGTTGACTCTGTATAGCTAGAATACTCATTGGTTGACTCTGTGTAGATAGAATACTCATTGGTTGACTGTATAGGTAGAATACTGATTGGTTGACTGTATAGATAGAATACTCATTGGTTGACTGTATAGATAGAATACTCATTGGTTGACTCTGTGTAGATAGAATACTCATTGGTTGACTGTATAGGTAGAATACTCATTGGTTGACTGTATAGGTAGAATACTCATTGGTTGACTGTATAGATAGAATACTCATTGGTTGACTGTATAGATAGAATACTCATTGGTTGACTGTATAGATAGAATACTGATTGGTTGACTCTGTATAGCTAGAATACTCATTGGTTGACTCTGTATAGCTAGAATACTCATTGGTTGACTATGTATAGCTAGAATACTGATTGGTTGACTCTGTATAGCTAGAATACTCATTGGTTGACTCTGTATAGCTATAGTGTTTGCCTGTTTCTATACCTTACTAATGCGCTCCTTTATTATTTTGCCCTGCTTTGTTTTCAATCATATATACAGTGTTTTCTTACTACGTCTTATTCCATTAGGTCAATAAGCTTTCTCTTTTCATTTTTACACTCACTTTGCATTCCCATAGACTTTAACTTTCCACAATATCTATATGCTTTTGATGTGATTTGTAATAGCACCAGCCTAGGCTGACCTTACTTGACTGTGGTGACAGACAGATGGAGAGATGTGAGTTTGACTGGACATTGAGCCTTTCTATACTGTTTAATCTACCTCACCTCAAACGCATAAGGGATAGGAAGGGAATGTAACCAACTGTATCAGGGTAATCAAACTGTCTGGGGCGGTTTCAGATGTATCTGTACAATCAACACACAACCATATACAGTAATAACACTCTTGTCAAATACCAGGGAGAATACATCCCAGCAGTTGAAATTACAGCTCATTTTGCCCAGTGCTGTCCGTCAGGAAATGCCAGATGATGCCGCTGAGGCTCATGGGAATTCTTGGTGTTCAGCAGGGCGCAGTATATCACCCCCCCCCCCCCTTCATTTGAGATAATTTGCCGTGATTGGTTTGCTCTATGACCTCATTGTCACTATCACCCAGGGTCACATCAGATTCAATGTCAGTGGGACACAACTGACTGACTATTGGTTGTCCTACAAATTGGTCTGTTTTAGCCGCCCAAATAAAGGAAATAGCACTTATCTGGAATACATTGATGGAGTAGCATCGCCATTCAATTTCTACGGTTGTTGCTCACCCATATGATACACAGATCAATCTTAAAGGAACAAATCTTTGAAATTGAAAAGTGACATTACTACATATGTTCT
Organism: Oncorhynchus gorbuscha; assembly: GCF_021184085.1. NCBI lineage: Eukaryota > Metazoa > Chordata > Actinopteri > Salmoniformes > Salmonidae > Oncorhynchus > Oncorhynchus gorbuscha. The sequence continues at coordinate 10,072,104 of NC_060174.1, read as the reverse complement.
TCATTTTTATGTGTTTTATATAAATAGAAAAAAATCCATGTAAATTAAATCCAAATTGCAGTGTGTTTCATTTGTTTGCACCTTTATGATGAAATCCTTTGTCTATTTTATTTATATATATATATATATCTGAAGGAATTTCAAATATCTCCCCTCATTTGTGCTTGATGACTACAAGGAAAGACAAATAATCTTTACTCCCATCTGTCTTCTGATTGGTTTGTTTGTCAAAACCCTAGTTTTCTCATCCACCCTCCAGAAAGTGCTTTCTCAGGGTCGGTACCCCTCTCTGGCGGGAAAGCATAAAAACAACCGAGGGGGGTGGCGGTTTATGTGGTGGAGGGGCCAAGGTGAGAGCTATTCCCTATCCATTAACAAGCAGAATATAGGAGTGTGTTGATGGGTTGAAATCCTCTGAACCTTTTGCTTGTGTTCGTGCAACAAGTGGGCATCTGCAACACTGTCGAGTGGATGATGTGTGCCGACCACCATCATGTAAAAAATAGCAGGGAGTGTTTATTTCGTCAGAGAAGATGTCTGGACCTATAGTAACATGCAGTGTCATTCTGAATGGATTATATTAATCAACAAAAAATGTTGTGTGGATGACTAAATGTATCCATCAATGTAGCACCCACCTGGGAGATGCACAGCAGCTGTTTTGCATTTGAAAAGTAGCAATTGGTGTAGTTATGCATGAACTAGCAATAATCTACTCCTACTCAATTCACACGTTTAGTCCCATGTGCACAGTAAAGGGCAGTGTGGACTGTACCCTAGGCTTTGCAGGTGTATGTCATATAATGAACAAACTTAGTTCAACTTAGTTAAGAAAAAACAGTCAGACCACACCACAGCTTTCCACCCAATAGAACTTGAGGATATAATACGAGTTTTGCATTTTTAATTGGCCATATTCATCACATTGAAACTAGGTGTATTTATATCAATGATGGATCCCCCCCATCTGCCAGCCATTCTATTCTTGCTTCATATTAATAACCTTTCAATTGACTGGCTAAGTCTTGACTTCATTAATGACACTGCAGTGTGAAAGGTTGATGTATTTGGTCATGATTATAATATTTCTCATACATTATTAGATGTTAAACCCTAATCCTTGGTAGCTATTTCTGTAAATGGCCACCCGTGATCCAATTATGTTGAATGACATGTAATAGAGTGCATTCGGAAAGCATTTAGAGCCGTTGACTTTTCCCACATTTTGTTACGTTTACAGCCTTATTTTAAAATGGATTAAATTGTTTTTTCCCCCTCATCAATCTACACACAATACTCCATAATTACATCACAATACCCCATAATGACATCACAATACCCCATAATGACATCACAATACCCCAAAGTAAAAACAGGGTTTTAGAAATGTTAGCACATTTATTACAAATAAAAAAACGGAAATTTCACATTTACATAACTCTTCAGACCCATTACTCAGGGCTTTGTTGAAGCACCTTTAGCAGCAATTACAGCATCTGGGTCTTCTTGGGTATGACGCTACAAGCTTGGCACACATGTATTTGGGGAGTTTCTCCCATTTTTCTCCGCAGATCCTCTCAAGCTTTGTCAGTTTGGATGGGGGAGCGTTGCTGCACAGCTATTTTCAGGTTTCTCCAGAGATGTTAAATTGGGTTCATGTCCGGGCTCTGGCTGGGCCACTCAAGAACATTCAGAAACTTGTCCCCGAAGCCACTCCTGCTCTGATATGCACTGTCAACTGTGGGACCTTATATAGACAGGTGTGTGCCTTTCCAAATCATGTCCAATAAATTTAATTTACCACAGGTGGACTCCAATAATGTTGTAGAAACAATGCAAAGATAATCAATGGAAACAGTATGTACCTGAGCTCAATTTCGAGTCTCATAGCAAAAGGTGTAAATAAGGTATTTCTGTTTTTTGTTTTTAATAAATTTGCTAAAATTTCCAAAAACATATTTTTTGCTTTGTCATTATGGAGTATTGTGTGTAAATTGACGAGGAAAAATGAATAAATGAATACATTTTAGAAAAATGCCGTAACGTAACAAAATGTGGGAAAAGGGAAGGGGTCTGAATACTTTCCCAAATGCACTGTAAATTAATTATGGTACGCTATGATGTCACCGGTGTTATACATTTACATTTACATTTAAGTCATTTAGCAGACGCTCTTATCCAGAGCGACTTACAAATTGGTGCATTCACCTTATGACATCCAGTGGAACAGCCACTTTACAATAGTGCATCTAAATATTTTAAGGGGGGAGGGGGTGAGAAGGATTACTTTATCCTATCCTAAGTATTCCTTAAAGAGGTGGGGTTTCAGGTGTCTCCGGAAGGTGGTGATTGACTCCGCTGTCCTGGCGTCGTGAGGGAGTTTGTTCCACCATTGGGGAGCCAGAGCAGCGAACAGTTTTGACTGGGCTGAGCGGGAACTGTACTTCCTCAGTGGTAGGGAGACGAGCAGGCCAGAGGTGGATGAACGCAGTGCCCTTATTTGGGTGTAGGGCCTGATCAGAGCCTGGAGGTACTGAGGTGCCGTTCCCCTCACAGCTCCGTAGGCAAGCACCATGGTCTTGTAGCGGATGCGAGCTTCAACTGGAAGCCAGTGGAGAGAGCGGAGGAGCGGGGTGACGTGAGAGAACTTGGGAAGGTTGAACACTATATGTTATATTTGCCATATGGTGTGTATTGAAACAGCAATGGATCCTGTGACCTACAGGACATCACAACAATAGGCGAGCACTTCCTGAGTCCAGCATCAAAAAACCATGATGTTTAATGAATGCAGAGTCTGATGTGGTCTTTGATAGGTGGATTATTCAGCTCAGAGCGCTTCGGGTAAGTGATGTATTGAGTCAACATAGTAATTGATAGAGACAAGAGTCCTTTCATGCACTATCATCTTGCTGCTGCCTACCTAACGTTAAATCACCTTGACACAGCTGTGTTTCTACCTTGTAATGAGATGAATCGTTAAGGGGTGATTTCTATGAGATAACTGATGTATTTACTTCAGTTTGATTAATTGACAAACTAGAACTTTTCCCCTAAATCACACAGATACAAAAACAATTATGGGAAAGTTACGCAAGACATTTGAGTAACACACACCTATTTCAAAAGTGAGGTAGCCTTTTGAGCTGATTCTTAATGAAATCAATGAATCAAACTGAGGTAAATGAATCAACCTAAAGTAAATGAATCAAACTGAAGTAAATGAATCAACCTGAAGTAAATGAATCAACCTGAAATAAATCCCCCTCAAATGCAAGCTATGTATATCAATCAAACTTCAATAAAATGTATTTATGAAGCCCTTTTTACATCAGCCGATGTCACAAAGTGCTATACAGAAACCCAGCCTAAAACCCCAAACAGCAAGCAATGCAGATGTAGAAGCACAAGCAAGCAATATTATTATTATTATATTAAGCACGGCGGCTAGGAAAAACTCCCTAGAAAGGCAGGAACCTAGGAGAAACCTAGGAGAAAACCTAGAGAGGAACCAGGCTCTGAGGGTTGGCCAGTCCTCTTCTGGCATTGCCAGTTGGTGATTTATAACAGTACATGTCCAAGATGTTCAAACGTTCGTAGAACGGTCAATAATAATCACAGTGGTTGTAGAGGGTGCAACAGGTCAGCACCTCAGGAGTAAATGTCCCACGTTGACTATCCATGGCCTTTGAGATTAACTTTCAGTTGGCTTTTCATAGCCGATCATTCAGAGTTAGAGACAGCAGGTGCCGTAAAGAGAGAGTCGAAAACAGCAGGTCCGGGACAAGGTACTGTAGCACGTCCGCTGAACAGGTCAGGGTTCCATAGCCGCAAGCAGAACAGCTGAAACTAGAGCAGCAGCACGACCAGGTGGACTGGGGACAGCAAGGGCTCAGGTCCTCTGAGAGAAAGAGAGAATTAGAGAGAAAGAGTGAGAGAATAAGAGGGAGCGTACTTAAATTTACACAGGACACTGGATAAGACAGGAGAAATAGTCCAGATATAACAGACTAACCCTAACCGCCCGACACATAAACTACTGCAGCATAAATATCAGTAAGACCTTGGAATACATGCAGACTGAGCAATCAACCCAATGTCATGTTTTGTCTTATATTGTCTTGTCATTTTGCTTTTCCCTCTGTTCGTTTTCCCCCTGCTGGTCTTTTTAGGTTCGTTCCCCTTTTTCTCTCTCCCTTCCTCTCTCTCTTCTCTCTATCGTTCTGTTCCTGCTCCCAGCTGTTCCTATTCCCCTAATCATCATTTAGTCTTCCCACACCTGTTCCCTATCTTTTTCCCTGATTAGAGTCCCTATTTCTCCCCTTGTTTTCCGTTTCTGCCCTGTCGGATCCTTGTCTATTGTTCACCGTGCTGTGTCTGTGTATCGCCCTGTCGTGTCGTGTTTCCCTCAGATGCTGCGTGGTGAGCAGGTGTCTGAGTCTGCTACGTTCAAGTGCCTTCCCGAGGCAACCTGCAGTTCATGATCGAGTCTCCAGTCTGTTCTCGTCATTACGAGTGGAATTGTGCTTTATGATTGTATATTTACTTTACTGGATTAAAGACCCTGTTTTCGCCAAGTCGCTTTTGGGTCCTCATTCACCTGCATAACAGAAGGATCCGACCAAAGAATGGACCCAGCGACTACAGACGCTCGTAACACTGCCGTCGAGATCCAAGGAGCCATGCTCGGCAGACACGAGCAGGAATTGTCTGCTGCTCGCCATGCCGTGGAGAACCTGGCCGCTCAGGTTTCCGACCTCTCTGGACAGTTCCAGAGTCTTCGTCTTGTGCCACCTGTTACTTCCTGGCCTGCCGAGCCTCCGGAACCTAGGGTTAATAACCCACCTTGCTACTCCGGGCAGCCCACGGAGTGCCGCTCCTTTCTCACCCAGTGTGATATTGTGTTCTCTCTCCAACCCAACACATACTCTAGAGAGAGAGCTCGGGTTGCTTACGTCATTTCACTCCTTACTGGCCGGGCTCGAGAGTGGGGCACAGCTATCTGGGAGGCAAGGGCTGATTGCTCTAACAATTACCAGAACTTTAAAGAGGAGATGATTCGGGTTTTTGACCGTTCAGTTTTTGGTAGGGAGGCTTCTAGGGCCCTGGCTTCCCTATGCCAAGGTGATCGATCCATAACGGATTACTCTATTGAGTTTCGCACTCTTGCTGCCTCTAGTGAGTGGAACGAGCCGGCGCTGCTCGCTCGTTTTCTGGAGGGACTCCACGCAGTGGTTAAAGATGAGATTCTCTCCCGGGAGGTTCCTTCAAGTGTGGACTCTTTGATTGCTCTCGCCATCCGCATAGAACGACGGGTAGATCTTCGTCACCAGGCTCGTGGTAGAGAGCTCGCGTCAACGGTGTTTCCCTGCTCCGCATCGCAACCATCTCCCTCCTCTGGCTCAGAGACTGAGCCCATGCAGCTGGGAGGTATTCGCATCTCGACTAAGGAGAGGGAACGGAGGATCACCAACCGCCTGTGCCTCTATTGCGGACTTGCTGGACATTTTGTTAATTCATGTCCAGTAAAAGCCAGAGCTCATCAGTAAGCGGAGGGCTACTGGTGAGCGCTACTACTCAGGTCTCTCCATCTAGATCCTGTACTACATTGTCGGTCCATCTACGCTGGACTGGTTCGGGTGCTACATGCAGTGCCTTGATAGACTCTGGGGCTGAGGGTTGTTTCATGGACGAAGCATGGGCTCGGAAACATGACATTCCTTTCAGAGAGTTAGACAAGCCTACGCCCATGTTCGCCTTAGATGGTAGTCATCTTCCCAGTATCAGATTTGAGACACTACCTTTAACCCTCACAGTATCTGGTAACCACAGTGAGACTATTTCTTTTTTGATTTTTCGTTCACCTTTTACACCTGTTGTTTTGGGTCATCCCTGGCTAGTATGTCATAATCCTTCTATTAATTGGTCTAGTAATTCTATCCTATCCTGGAACGTTTCTTGTCATGTGAAGTGTTTAATGTCTGCCATCCCTCCCGTTTCTTCTGTCCCCACTTCTCAGGAGGAACCTGGCGATTTGACAGGAGTGCCGGAGGAATATCATGATCTGCGCACGGTCTTCAGTCGGTCCCGAGCCAACTCCCTTCCTCCTCACCGGTCGTATGATTGTAGTATTGATCTCCTTCCGGGGACCACTCCTCCTCGGGGTAGACTATACTCTCTGTCGGCTCCCGAACGTAAGGCTCTCGAGGATTATTTGTCTGTGTCTCTTGACGCCGGTACCATAGTGCCTTCTTCCTCTCCGGCCGGGGCGGGGTTTTATTTTGTTAAGAAGAAGGACGGTACTCTGCGCCCCTGCGTGGATTATCGAAGGGCTGAATGACATAACGGTTAAGAATCGTTATCCGCTTCCCCTTATGTCATCAGCCTTCGAGATTCTGCAGTGAGCCAGGTGCTTTACTAAGTTGGACCTTCATAACGCTTACCATCTCGTGCGCATCAGAGAGGGGGACGAGTGGAAAACGGCGTTTAACACTCCGTTAGGGCATTTTGAGTACCGGGTTCTGCCGTTTGGTCTCGCCAATGCGCCAGCTGTTTTTCAGGCATTAGTTAATGATGTTCTGAGAGACATGCTGAACATCTTTGTTTTTGTCTATCTTGACGATATCCTGATTTTTTCACCGTCACTCGAGATTCATGTTCAGCACGTTCGACGTGTTCTACAGCGCCTTTTAGAGAATTGTCTCTACGTAAAGGCTGAGAAGTGCTCTTTTCATGTCTCCTCCGTTACTTTTCTCGGTTCCGTTATTTCCGCTGAAGGCATTCAGATGGATTCCGCTAAGGTCCAAGCTGTCAGTGATTGGCCCGTTCCAAGGTCACGTGTCGAGTTGCAGCGCTTTCTAGGTTTCGCTAATCTCTATCGGCGTTTCATTCGTAATTTCGGTCAAGTTGCTGCCCCTCTCACAGCTCTTACTTCTGTCAAGACGTGTTTTAAGTGGTCCGGTTCCGCCCAGGGAGCTTTTGATCTTCTAAGAGAACGTTTTACGTCCGCTCCTATCCTCGTTACTCCTGACGTCACTAGACAATTCATTGTCGAGGTTGACGCTTCAGAGGTAGGCGTGGGAGCCATTCTATCCCAGCGCTTCCAGTCTGACGATAAGGTTCATCCTTGCGCTTATTTTTCTCATCGCCTGTCGCCATCTGAACGCAACTATGATGTGGGTAACCGCGAACTGCTCGCCATCCGCTTAGCCCTAGGCGAATGGCGACAGTGGTTGGAGGGGGCGACCGTTCCTTTTGTCGTTTGGACAGACCATAAGAACCTTGAGTACATCCGTTCTGCCAAACGACTTAATGCTCGTCAAGCTCGTTGGGCGTTGTTTTTCGCTCGTTTCGAGTTTGTGATTTCTTACCGTCCGGGTAGCAAGAACACCAAGCCTGATGCCTTATCCCGTCTTTTTAGTTCTTCTGTGGCTTCTACTGATCCCGAGGGGATTCTTCCTTATGGGCGTGTTGTCGGGTTGACAGTCTGGGGAATTGAAAGACAGGTTAAGCAAGCACTCACGCACACTGCGTCGCCACGCGCTTGTCCTAGTAACCTTCTTTTCGTTCCTGTTTCCACTCGTTTGGCTGTTCTTCAGTGGGCTCACTCTGCCAAGTTAGCTGGTCATCCCGGTGTTCGAGACACTCTTGCGTCTATTCGCCAGCGCTTTTGGTGGCCGACTCAGGAGCGTGACACGCGCCGTTTCGTGGCTGCTTGTTCGGACTGCGCGCAGACTAAGTCAGGTAACTCTCCTCCTGCCGGTCGTCTCAGACCGCTCCCCATTCCTTCTCGACCATGGTCTCACATCGCCCTAGACTTCATTACCGGTCTGCCTTTGTCTGCGGGGAAGACTGTGATTCTTACGGTTGTCGATAGGTTCTCTAAGGCGGCACATTTCATTCCCCTCGCTAAACTTCCTTCCGCTAAGGAGACGGCACAAATCATCATCGAGAATGTGTTCAGAATTCATGGCCTCCCGTTAGACGCCGTTTCAGACAGAGGCCCGCAATTCACGTCACAGTTTTGGAGGGAGTTCTGTCGTTTGATTGGTGCGTCCGTCAGTCTCTCTTCCGGGTTTCATCCCCAGTCTAACGGTCAAGCAGAGAGGGCCAATCAGACGATTGGTCGCATACTACGCAGCCTTTCTTTCAGAAACCCTGCGTCTTGGGCAGAACAGCTCCCCTGGGCAGAATACGCTCACAACTCGCTTCCTTCGTCTGCTACCGGGTTATCTCCGTTTCAGAGTAGTCTGGGTTACCAGCCTCCTCTGTTCTCATCCCAGCTTGCCGAGTCCAGCGTTCCCTCCGCTCAAGCGTTTGTCCAACGTTGTGAGCGCACCTGGAGGAGGGTGAGGTCTGCACTTTGCCGTTACAGGGCACAGACTGTGAGAGCCGCCAATAAACGTAGGATTAAGAGTCCAAGGTATTGTTGCGGCCAGAGAGTGTGGCTTTCCACTCGCAACCTTCCTCTTACGACAGCTTCTCGTAAGTTGACTCCGCGGTTCATTGGTCCGTTCCGTGTCTCCCAGGTCGTCAATCCTGTCGCTGTGCGACTGCTTCTTCCGCGACATCTTCGTCGCGTCCATCCTGTCTTCCATGTCTCCTGTGTCAAGCCCTTTCTTCGCACCCCCGTTCGTCTTCCCTCCCCCCTCCCGTCCTTGTCGAGAGCGCACCTATTTACAAGGTACGTAGGATCATGGACATGCGTTCTCGGGGACGGGGTCACCAATACTTAGTGGATTGGGAGGGTTACGGTCCTGAGGAGAGGAGTTGGGTTCCGTCTCGGGACGTGCTGGACCGTTCACTTATTGATGATTTCCTCCGTTGCCGCCAGGATTCCTCCTCGAGTGCGCCAGGAGGCGCTCGGTGAGTGGGGGGGTACTGTCATGTTTTGTCTTATATTGTCTTGTCATTTTGCTTTTCCCTCTGTTCGTTTTCCCCCTGCTGGTCTTTTTAGGTTCGTTCCCCTTTTTCTCTCTCCCTTCCTCTCTCTCTTCTCTCTATCGTTCCGTTCCTGCTCCCAGCTGTTCCTATTCCCCTAATAATCATTTAGTCTTCCCACACCTGTTCCCTATCTTTTTCCCTGATTAGAGTCCCTATTTCTCCCCTTGTTTTCCGTTTCTGCCCTGTCGGATCCTTGTCTATTGTTCACCGTGCTGTGTCTGTGTATCGCCCTGTCGTGTCGTGTTTCCCTCAGATGCTGCGTGGTGAGCAGGTGTCTGAGTCTGCTACGTTCAAGTGCCTTCCCGAGGCAACCTGCAGTTCATGATCGAGTCTCCAGTCTGTTCTCGTCATTACGAGTGGAATTGTGCTTTATGATTGTATATTTACTTTACTGGATTAAAGACTCTGTTTTCGCCAAGTCGCTTTTGGGTCCTCATTCACCTGCATAACACCCAATCCACCTTTGCATCACTTACAGTGACTTGTGAAAGTATTCGGCCCCCTTGAACTTTGCAACCTTTTGCCACATTTCAGGCTTCAAACATAAAGATATAAAACTGTACAACAATCATGAAGTGGAACGACATTTATTGGATATTTCAAACTCTTTTAACAAATCAAAAACTGAAAAATTGGGCGTGCAAAATTATTCAGCCCCTTTACTTTCAGTGCAGCAAACTCTCTCCAGAAGTTCAGTGAGGATCTCTGAATGATCCAATGTTGACCTAAATGACTAATGATGATAAATACAATCCACCTGTGTGTAATCAGGTCTCTGTATAAATGCACCTGCACTGTGATAGTCTCAGAGGTCCGTTAAAAGCGCAGAGAGCATCACGAAGAACAAGGAACACACCAGGCAGGTCCGAGATACTGTTGTGAAGAAGTTTAAAGCCGTATTTGGATACAAAAAGATTTCCCAAGCTTTAAACATCCCAAGGAGAACTGTGCAAGCGATTATATTGAAATGGAAGGAGTATCAGACCACTGCAAATCTACCAAGACCTGGCCGTCCCTCTAAACTTTCAGCTCATACAAGGAGAAGACTGATCAGAGATGCAGCCAAGAGGCCCATGATCACTCTGGATGAACTGCAGAGATCTACAGCTGAGGTGGGACACTCTGTCCATAGGACAACAATCAGTCGTATATTGCACAAATCTAGCCTTTATGGAAGAGTGGCAAGAAGAAAGCCATTTCTTAAAGATATCCATAAAAAGTGTTGTTTAATGTTTGCCACAAGCCACCGGGGAGACACACCAAACATGTGGAAGAAGGTGCTCTGGTCAGATGAAACCAAAATTGAACTTTTTGGCAACAATGCAAAACGTTATGTTTGGCGTAAAAGCAACACAGCTCATCACCCTGAACACACCATCCCCACTGTCAAACATGGTGGTGGCAGCATCATGGTTTGGGCCTGCTTTTCTTCAGCAGGGACAGGGAAGATGGTTAAAATTGATGGGAAGATGGATGGAGCCAAATACAGGACCATTCTGGAAGAAAACCTGATGGAGTCTGCAAAAGACCTGAGACTGGGACGGAGATTTGTCTTCCAACAAGACAATGATCCAAAACATAAAGCAAAATCTACAATGGAATGGTTCAAAAATAAACATATCCAGGTGTTAGAATGGCCAAGTCAAAGTCCATACCTGAATCAAATCGAGAATCTGTAGAAAGAACTGAAAACTGCTGTTCACAAATGCTCTCCATCCAACCTCACTGAGCTCGAGCTGTTTTGGAAGGAGGAATGGGAAAAAAATTCAGTCTCTCGATGTGCAAAACTGATAGAGACATACCCCAAGCGAAAATCGCAGCAAAAGGTGGCGCTACAAAGTATTAACTTAAGGGGGCTGAATAATTTTGCACGCCCAATTTTTCAGTTTTTGATATGTTAAAAAAGTTTTAAATATCCAATAAATGTTGTTCCACTACATGATTGTGTCCCACTTGTTGTTGATTCTTCAAAAAAAAATACAGTTTTATATCTTTGTGTTTGAAGCCTGAAATGTGGCAAAAGGTCGCAATGTTCAAGGGGGCCGAATACTTTCGCAAGGCACTGTATGTCCAAGAAGTTTGCCCAATCATTTTCAGCCTTATGCAAGAATAGCTTCTAGCAGCTCATATTTTCAGCTCCGATGGTCGCTCCACATAAATATTATCTGCAATTCATTCTATTAATTTGTTTTTCAAATCACACTGCACTGACTGTTTGGCCTACAGTACACAACAACAATTCCACTTATTTAGTTAGCCACACTGCCTGTCAGAACAGAGAGATGGGGGAATGCGGGACCATGGCCCAATGGGGCCTTGAAATAGAATCAGACACCAGCATGTACCTGTTCGCTACCCTAGGATCACGCCAACGTTAATGCGCTATCAATATTGATTGATAAAAATACACATGAGGGAATATGAAAGAATCCATTGAAATACATTAGAGTGAATTTATTTAATCAATTCCAAGCAAGCAATACAGAGCAGGTGTAATCATTTGATTCTCCCTGCATGATCCATGGTGGCTGGGTTCTGATCCATGGTGGCTTGGTTCTGGTCCATGGCAGCTGGGTTCTGATCCATGGTGGCTGGGTTCTGGTCCATGGTGGCTGGGTTCTGGTCCATGGTGGCTGGGTTCTGGTCCATGGTAGCTGGGTTCTGGTCCATGGTGACTGGGTTCTGGTCATGGTGACTGGGTTCTGGTCCATGGCGGCTGGGTTCTGGTCCATGGCAGCTGGGTTCTGGTCCATGGTGACTGGGTTCTGGTCATGGTGACTGGATTCTGGTCCATGGTGGCTTGGTTCTGGTCATGGTGACTGGGTTCTGGTCCATGGCAGCTGGGTTCTGGTCCATGGTGGTTTGGTTCTGGTCATGGTGACTGGGTTTTGGTCCGTGGCGGCTGGGTTTTGGACCATGGCGGCTGGGTTCTGGTCCGTGGTGGCTGGGTTTTTGACCATGGCGGCTGGGTTCTGGTTCATGGTGGCAGGGTTCTGGTCCATGGTGGCTGATGGCTGGGTTCTGGTCCATGTTGGATGGGCTCTGGACCATGGCGGCTGGGTTCTGGCACATGGAGGGAGGCGACTGTGTTCTGGCACATGGCGGCTGGGTTCTGGTCCTTGGTGGCTAGGTTCTGGTCCGTGGCGGCTGGGTTCTGGTCTATGGTGCCTGGTGGCTGTGTTCTGGCCCATGTTGGATGGGCTCTGGTCCATGGAAGCTGGGTTCTGGCATATGGCAGCTCGGTTCTGGCACATGGCGGCTGGTTTCTGGTCTATGGTGCCTGGTGGCTGTGTTCTGGTCCATGTCAAATGAGCTCCGGTCCATGGCGGCTGGGTTCTGGTCTATGGTGGCTGGCAGCTGGCGGCTGGGTTCTGGTCCATGTCGGATGGGCTCTGGCACATGGCATCTGGGTTCTGGCACATGGCGGCTGGGTTCTGGTCCATGGTGGCTGGGTTCTGGTCCATGGTGTCTGGGTTCTGGTCTATGGTGCCTGGTGGCTGTGTTCTGGTCCATGTCAGATGAGCTCTGGTCCATGGCGTCTGGGTTCTGGCGCATGGCGTCTGGGTTCTGGCGCATGGCGTCTGGGTTCTGGTGCATGGCGGCTGGGTTCTGGTGCATGGCGGCTGGGTTCCGGTCCATGGCGTCTGGATTCTGGTCCATGGCTGTTGCTGGCTGGGTTCTGGTCCATGTCAGATGGGTTCTGATCCATGGTGGCTGGGTTCAGGTCCATGGTGGCTGGGTTCTGGTTCTAGTGTCTGGGTTCCGGTCCATGGCAGCTTGGTTCTGGTCCAAGGCGGCTGGGTTCTGGTCCATGAGTGGCTTGGTCCATGAGCACCCTTTATCTTTCCAAGATAGGGTCAACTATATGGGCCGAATGTCCCCTCCCATTTCGAAATTTGAAAGACGCTCACACATGCGAAATCGTGATTTGTCCAAATAACCAGTGACTAAAAACCTAAACACCTCAACAACCCCTGCTCTTATCCCGAACATCACAGTAATTCCCAACATATTCTACAGCAACAATTATGTTTAGTTAGCTCTGTCCACGAGAGATTTTGGTTGTGACAATATTTAAAGAATATTGGCAAACCCTGTTAATAAATTAAATTAAATTAACAGATCCCACATCTGACAACATAATTGTGTTTTTACAGGTTCGCGTAACAAGTATTAATTTGCAAGGAAAGCGTTATTAATGTTATACTCGCTCATGTAGTATATTATAGAGAAATATATTTACACGTGATCATATAGCAGAGTAGCTGATATCAATTACATGACATATGTGGCATATTAAAAAAAATGTTTTTAAATATTTTTTATTTAACCTTTATTTAACTAGGCAAGTCAGTTAAGAACAAATTCGTATTTACAATGACTGTCTACCCCGGCCAAACCCGAACGACGCGGAGATTTTGGTATCATTCACTGTTACTCTACAACAATTATAATTGGTCAAACAATTCACTACAATTTCTTGCATATGTTGTTCTTGTTTCACGTTGATTACATTATTGTTACTCCATGTGCTGCACTGTAATTAAGCTACTGATTCCCCATTATCACTACATGTCTCGTTAAATAAGCATCCTGCCTTACTTCTTAATTGGCCAAGAGATAAACATCACGGTGCACTAGCATGCCTTATTCCACTCTGTAGTTTACATCATCAAGATTACCTTGAAGGGAATCATCCAATTTGCATACATCGTGTTATGTAATCCTTCATACTAGAACTAATTGGACAATGTACAGTATAACAGAATAATCTCGGCCCAAAATATAATATAAATTATTAACCAAAGGTTTGGCATGACGTGACAAGGAGGTGGAATTATAGTACAGACTCAGGGCACACGCAACCAGTTCGTTTAGGCCAATTACAGTGCATTCATTGGTTTCCAGCTACAGCAAGATGGCAAACAGTTATTATAAGGCTTCATATAAACCTGAAAATATAGATAAGTAGGCGCCAAAACATACTCTAGCATATACGTACAGAATATACAGTAATACCTGCAGCACACCGCCTGAAACAAGCTCCAAATGTCAGAATTGCCCCCAATTTCAACTTGCTCCTACTTCAGAGCACGTGAATCAAGGAGGCGGCTCCAGCGGCGCCCAGATGAGGAAGGTTGTTAAGCAGGAGAGAGGAGTGCACTATAAGAAGCGTCAAAACAATTATTAAGCCACGGTCGAGAGGCAGAGAGCGGTAGTGTGCACAATGAAGACATAACACGGGAGATTTTACTTGACTAACTGAATTGTTGTCCATCCAAAGCCGAGGACCCAGAAGCTTTTGGCAGCGCCGTGAAGATTTCTGGGCGCCTCGCATTGAAGTGGATTCTGGTAGTGCACTTATCTCTCCCGTGCTGTCGCCTGGCTACCTTTCAAATACCGGCAAAAAATACATGACAAAAACACTTACGTTTCAGCACCTTAAGCGAGGACAGCTCCTTTCCTTGGCGTAACATTCAGACTCAATTGGAGCCTGCACTTCTGAGCGAATTGAAACATTCTGCCTCTTGTTCCAGAACTCTTCGTACGTATGGACACTCCCAGTGTCGCTTACTGTATCTGTATTGCGAGCCTTAAAGTAGCTTAAAAATCAATCGTCGCAGAATCAGGAATTGACTTCAAGCTCAATATGTACCAGGGTCATTTGCAGGTAAGATGTTTTGTTCTTTTGAAATATAAATGCATTCTATGTGTGTATGAGGGTGATGTTGAATAGCTTACATGTCAACTCTGTAGAAGGTGATGTATCATGTAGCCTAGTTCATGCCAAGGACGTTTCTACATAGGGAATATGAGGTAGCCTAATAATGGAATACTAGGAGACAATTAGACGACGACCACTGTGGTGTCGTGACTGTAAAAATAACTGTCAATTGCCCGTAAGACCTATGTTTTATAGCAACGCGACAGGGTCTGTTTATTTTGTCCCATCACAGACTGTAGTGACTCGCGCTCTCCGATAATGATATGATCACTTCAACTGCTGCTTTAGAAAATGCAGCGCTATTTAAATAAACAAGAAACAATTCATAGTCAGTGTCACGTTGGCAATAATTGACTTCCGGGACGTACATTTGAACCTCTTTTATGTTTCATGTGCGTTTTATTGAAAAATGTAGAGCGCAGCCTTGATATAGGGCACTTGCGGTGCCTATAGTTTAACCTTGACGAACACTTTTGTCTCGACAACTTGGTTTCTATTGAGATAAACATTCTGTCCCCAGAGTAGCCCATGTTCCTGCATGTAAACATAATTGCGCCCACAAAAAGTAAAATAAGCGTTCCAATTATGTCGACGTGACTGGAAACAATGGCATGGGAGATACAGGAATCTGATGTCAAATTCTTTGGGAAGATATTCTTTGCTCAAGTTGAATAGTTTATTTATGACATTTATATGATCCACAATCAAAAGTATTATCATTCAAATGCTCGACATATGATAAAAGTTCATTTGACCTCAAGAGAGCTCTGCCCTCATACAATTCAGTGAGTTTGAAACAGTGAAACCGGTTAACCGTAGTCATGATATCTAGAGTGCTCAAATAAATAAACATATCATGAAAGTAATCAAAAGTACACGTTCAATGAATGAATGTCATACTGTTGCCAGACCTATGTCCCATCCCTTTCCTGGTCATCTTTTTGTCAGTAAAATGACAAATCACAATATAAAACCTCTTGAAGTCAAGCTGTACCAAGATTGATGACTTGTCGAGATTTTGTTGATTAGATAAATAATTGATTCATGGATTCAAATCAGTGGTGGTCGGTGCCATTTAAGATGATGGAGATCGTAAAAAAAAAAGAATGAGCATGGCCTTATTTCTATTAAAGCATGTTTGGATGACTGTCATTCATATTCCATTCACCCAGCTCAATGTAACATCGATAGATTTAGGCTACTACATGATACTAACATTTTCCCTATACCCATCATGAGGTTGCAACCTAGCCTACAAATTAAAGTTTACAACGTAGGTGCACAGGTCGAGATATATATATATTTTTTAATCAAGGTGACAGACAGTGACACATTCAATACTGCCTTACACACTATTGCCTGCATCTAGCTGATCTAAGGTGTAGTCATTAGTCCAACAGTTGCAATCAAGGGTTTCTATTGGACAAATTCAGAACTATATTAAATATAGTGCCCGTTTTGTTCCATTTACTTCCATTTAAGAAACGTTTTTCAACAGAATTGGTGGAATGAATATACCCCTGATCACCGCAAACACAGTTTACTTCCATAGCAGCCACATACAAAGAGTATGATCATTTACTCGTTCTATAATTTCTTCTCGCATCTATGCGCTCTTCTCTCACCTTTTCCCTTTGCTTGTGGACTTCAGTGCACATTACAACAGTTGTCTGTGACCAGGCAAAAAAAGCTTCCAATCCAAACCTTCATACCATAACCGCTAACCTCTACACACAGCCTAAATCGATGACACCGTATTAACTAATACGTCATAGATAACATAGCTACTGTATCTATTAGAACTAACACGTTAACTTCTTACGGCTGAGGACCCGTTAACGGGATCGACTTGACAACAGTCAGTGAAAGTACAGTGCGCCAAATTCAAACAACAGAAATCTCATAATTAAAATTCCTCAAACATAGAAGTATTTTACACCCTTTTAAAGATACACTTGTTGTTAATCCCACCAGTGTTCGATTTCAAAAAGGCTTTACGACGAAAGCACACCATCTTATTATTTTAGGTCAGTACCTAGTCACAGAAAAACATAGCAATTTTTTCAGCCAAAGAGAGGAGTCACTAAAAGCAGAAATAGAGATGAAAATTAATCACTAACCTTTGATCTTCATTAGATGACACTCATAGGACTTCATGTTACACAATACATGTATGTTCGATAAAGTTCATATTTATATCCAAAAATCTTAGTTTACATTGGCGCGTTATGTTCAGTAATGTTTTGCCTACAAAACATCTGGTGATTTTGCAGAGAGCCACATCAATTTACAGAAATACTCATAATAAACATTGATAAAGGATACATGTGTTTTACATGGAACTTTAGATAAACTTCTCCTTAATGCAACCGCTGTTACAGATTTGAAAAAACTTTACGGAAAAAGCACACCATGCAATAATCTGGGTACGGCGCTCAGACACAAAAGCAAGCCATACAGGTACCCGCCATGTTGTGGAGTCAACAGAAGTCAGAAATAGCATTCTAAATATTCACTTACCTTTGATGATCTTCATCAGAATGCACTCCCAGGAATCCCAGTTCCACAATAAATGTTTGTTTTGTTCGATAAAGTCCATAATTTATGTCCAAATACCTCTGTTTTGTTCGCGCGTTTAGTTCAAAAATCCAAATCGCGTAGGCCAGACGAAAAATAAAAGAATTCCACTACAGTTCATAGAAACATGTCAAACGATGTATAGAATCAATCTTTAGGATGTTTAAATTACATTTACATTTCTTCAATAACGTTTCAACCGGATAATTCCTTTGTCTTTAGAAACGAAAAGGAAGCTACCTCTCACGGGGGCGCGCCTGAGTGAGCTCGTGGCTCTCTGCCAGACCCCTGACTCAATCATCTCTGATTCCCTCACCCTCCACAGTAGAAGCATCAAACAAGGTTCTAAAGACTGTTGACATCTAGTGGAAGCCTTTAGGAAGTGCAATATGACCCCATAGACACTGTATATTGGATAGGCAAACCTACAAACCTCAGATTTCCCACTTCCTGGTTGGATTTTTTTTCTCAGGTTTTTGCCTGCCATATGAGTTCAGTTGTACTCACATACATCATTCAAACAGTTTTAGAAACTTCAGAGTGTTTTCTATCCAAATCTACTAATAATATGCATATCGTAGCTTCTGGGCCTGAGTAGCAGGTAGTTTACTCTGGGAACCTTATTCAGCCAAGCTACTCAATACTGCCCCCAGCCATAAGAAGTTTAATAAACCCGCTATAATCATGCAGTGCAGTGTACAGCAAGCTGTTTAGCAGTTAAACCGACGGGCCCCAATGACAAAACAGTAATCAAACCAAAAGCTTACCATGACTTGGAAGAGTTCTAGTGTTTGATAGCCATAGCCAGCTAGCTATGGTAGCATCCCTCTCTGTTAGAGTCAGGTGCTCTCTCTCTTGCTTCTCCTTCATTTCTGAATAAATTAATTTGTTCAAAAGTGTTAAACTATTGCCTATCTCGCTTTTTGAGTCAACTACTCACCACATTTTATGCACTGCAGTGCTAGAAAGCTGTAGCTTGTGTTTTAGTACTATATTCATTTCTGATCCTTTTATTGGGTCGACAACATTTAGTTCATACTGCAAGAGTTCTGATAGGTTGGAGGGCGTACTCCGGAAGTTGTCATAATTACTGTGTAAGTCTGTGGTGAGAACCATGAGCCTCCTAGGTTTTGTATTGAAGTCAATGTACCAAGAGGACAGAAGCTAGCAATCCTCTGGCTTCATCATGGTGCTATCCTACAGAGTGCTGTTGAGGCTACTGTATACCTTCTTGCAAAACATTGTGTTTTAATCAATTATTTAATGACATGTGAATATATTTAATATAGTTTTAACTAATAAGGATACTTTTAAAAATTGTTTCACTATTTCTATGAAATTCACTGAGGAGGATGGTCTTCCCCTCCCCTCTCTGAGGAGCCTCCACTGATTAAATTCATTATACAACCAATTCATTACACAACACTTATTTAAGCAATAAGGTATGCGAGGTAGTGTTGTATCATGAATACAGTCACAGGTAAATGGCTTTGTTCGAAATTCAAAATTGAACATTGTTTCCGAGGTCAGAGAGGAGACTGCAAGGCTTATATTAACCCCTACTGTACCAAACTAAATGCTAGGCTTATATTAACCCCTGCTGTACCAAACTAAATGCTAGGCTTATATTAACCCCTGCTGTACCAAACTAAATGCTAGGCTTATATTAACCCCTGCTGTACCAAACTAAATGCTAGGCTTATATTAACCCCTGCTGTACCAAACTAAATGCTAGGCTTATATTAACCCCTGCTGTACCAAACTAAATGCTAGGCTTATATTAACCCCTGCTGTACCAAACTAAATGCTAGGCTTATATTAACCCCTGCTGTACCAAACTTAATGCTAGGCTTATATTAACCCCTGCTGTACCAAACTAAATGCTAGGCTTATATTAACCCCTGCTGTACCAAACTTAATGCTAGGCTTATATTAACCCCTGCTGTACCAAACTAAATGCTAGGCTTATATTAACCCCTGCTGTACCAAACTAAATGCTAGGCTTATATTAACCCCTGCTGTACCAAACTTAATGCTAGGCTTATATTAACCCCTGCTGTACCAAACTAAATGCTAGGCTTATATTAACCCCTGCTGTACCAAACTAAATGCTAGGCTTATATTAACCCCTGCTGTACCAAACTTAATGCTAGGCTTATATTAACCCCTGCTGTACCAAACTAAATGCTAGGCTTATATTAACCCCTGCTGTACCAAACTTAATGCTAGGCTTATATTAACCCCTGCTGTACCAAACTTAATGCTAGGCTTATATTAACCCCTGCTGTACCAAACTTAATGCTAGGCTTATATTAACCCCTGCTGTACCAAACTTAATGCTAGGCTTATATTAACCCCTGCTGTACCAAACTAAATGCTAGGCTTATATTAACCCCTGCTGTACCAAACTTAATGCTAGGCTGGAAGCCAGGGGAAATAATGAGTGAGTTGAGATAAATACAACAGATGATTTGGACAGCAACATGAACATGAATTCCTATGGAGGCGCAGTGATAATTTTCAGAGGGAACTGTTAGCAGGCATAGTGTGCCAGTGAACGCCAATACAGCACAGCTTGGAACGCTGCTTGTCCAATCACCATCTAGGATCCAAACAACCACTTTAATAAACTTGTTTATGTACCAAAGGCCTCTCCAGGCTGAGCTTATTAAAAACTGTCAAACAATGTATTGTAACATTTAATTATAGATACATTTGAATCTATTTGATTAGATAGAACACCTTTCCAGGACTGTAATATACTACGAATGGAGAGTGTGAATCCAAGCTGCAATAATGACTGTCATTTTTCTGTATTGAGCATCCTTTGAATATCTGATGAATGTTTTTCTGGCCTCCATTTACTGTACACGTCTGTCTGTGTGTGTGTCTGTCTCTGTGTGTGTGTGTCTGTCTCTGTGCGTGTGTGTCTGTCTCTGTGTGTCTGTCTCTCTGTGTGTGTGTGTGTCTCTCTGTGTGTGTGTCTGTCTCTGTGTGTGTGTGTCTGTCTCTGTGTGTCTGTCTCTCTGTGTGTGTGTGTGTCTCTGTGTGTGTGTGTCTGTCTCTGTGTGTGTGTGTCTGTCTCTGTGTGTGTGTGTCTGTCTCTGTGTGTGTGTGTCTGTCTCTGTGTGTGTGTGTCTGTCTCTGTGTGTGTGTCTGTCTCTGTGTGTGTGTCTGTCTCTGTGTGTGTGTCTGTCTCTCTGTGTGTGTGTCTGTCTCTCTGTGTGTGTGTCTGTCTCTCTGTGTGTCTGTCTCTCTCTGTGTGTGTGTGTCTGTCTCTCTCTGTGTGTGTGTGTGTGTCTGTCTCTGTGTGTCTGTCTCTCTGTGTGTGTGTGTGTCTCTCTGTGTGTGTGTGTGTCTCTCTGTGTGTGTGTGTGTCTCTCTGTGTGTGTGTCTGTCTCTCTGTGTGTGTGTGTCTGTCTCTGTGTGTGTGTGTGTCTGTCTCTCTGTGTGTGTGTGTCTGTCTCTCTGTGTGTGTGTGTCTGTCTCTGTGTGTGTGTGTCTGTCTCTCTGTGTGTGTGTGTGTCTGTCTCTGTGTGTGTGTGTCTGTCTCTGTGTGTGTGTGTGTCTGTCTGTCTCTGTGTGTGTGTCTGTCTGTCTCTGTGTGTGTGTCTGTCTGTCTCTGTGTGTGTGTGTCTGTCTCTGTGTGTGTGTGTGTCTGTCTCTGTGTGTGTGTGTGTCTGTCTCTGTGTGTGTGTGTCTGTCTCTGTGTGTGTGTGTCTGTCTCTGTGTGTGTGTGTCTGTCTGTGTGTGTGTGTGTGTGTGTGTGTGTGTGTGTGTGTGTGTGTGTGTGTGTGTGTGTGTGTGTGTGTGTGTGTGTGTGTGTGTGTGTGTGTGTGTGTGTGTGTGTGTGTGTGTGTGTGTGTGTGTGTCTGTCTGTCTCTGTGTGTGTGTGTGTCTGTCTGTCTCTGTGTGTGTGTGTGTCTGTCTGTCTCTGTGTGTGTGTGTGTCTGTCTGTCTGTCTCTGTGTGTGTGTGTGTCTGTCTGTCTGTCTCTGTGTGTGTGTGTGTCTGTCTGTCTCTCTGTGTGTGTGTCTGTCTCTGTGTGTGTGTGTGTCTGTCTCTCTCTGTGTGTGTGTCTGTCTCTCTGTGTGTGTGTGTCTGTCTCTGTGTGTCTGTCTCTGTGTGTCTGTCTCTCTGTGTGTGTGTCTGTCTCTGTGTGTGTGTGTGTCTGTCTCTGTGTGTGTGTGTGTGTGTGTGTGTCTCTGTGTGTGTGTGTGTCTGTCTCTGTGTGTGTGTGTGTCTGTCTGTCTCTGTGTGTGTGTGTGTGTCTGTCTCTGTGTGTGTGTGTGTGTGTGTGTCTGTGTGTGTGTGTGTGTGTGTGTGTCTCTGTGTGTGTGTGTCTGTCTCTGTGTGTGTGTGTGTGTTTGTCTGTGTGTGTGTGTCTGTCTCTGTGTGTCTGTCTCTGTGTGTGTGTGTCTGTCTGTCTCTGTGTGTCTGTCTGTCTCTGTGTGTCTGTCTGTCTCTGTGTGTGTGTGTCTGTCTCTGTGTGTGTGTGTCTGTCTCTGTGTGTGTGTGTCTGTCTCTGTGTGTGTGTGTCTGTCTGTCTGTGTGTGTGTATGTGTGTCTGTGTGTGTATATGTGTGTGTGTGTGTGTGTGTGTGTGTGTGTGTGTGTGTGTGTGTGTGTGTGTGTGTGTGTGTGTGTGTGTGTGTGTGTGTGTGTGTGTGTGTGTGTGTGTGTGTGTGTGTGTGTGTGTGTGTCTGTGTCTGTGTCTGTCTGTCTGTCTGTGTGTGTGTCTGTCTCTGTATGTGTCTGTCTGTCTCTGTATGTGTCTGTCTGTCTCTGTGTGTCTGTGTGTGTGTCTGTTTGTGTGTGTGTCTGTCTCTGTGTGTGTGTCTGTCTGTCTCTGTGTGTGTCTGTCTGTCTCTGTGTGTGTGTGTGTGTGTGTGTGTGTGTGTGTGTGTGTGTGTGTGTGTGTGTGTGTGTGTGTGTGTGTGTGTGTGTGTGTGTGTGTGTGTGTGTGTGTGTGTGTGTGTGTGTGTGTGTGTGTGTGTGTGTGTGTGTGTGTCCCTGTGTGTGTGTGTGTGTGTTCGCATGTGTATACGCTTCACATCCGTGTGCATGAAAGAGGGGGAGTACTGGAGAGATTTTTTTCCCCGATTTTAAAAATCTGATCTTTGTTTCCAATAACACAGCCTCATAAATTGGACAAATAATCAACCATTTACAATGACGGATGATTTCATTTTGGTTAGCTGAAACTTCCTAAGTGTCCCCTCTTATGTCTGGAAAACATTTGTCTCTGGCTTTGCTTTTAGATCATAACAAGTAAGCAAAATACTTGATAATACATTTTCCATGTTGTTTTATCTGCAAATGTTCAGCCGATGCAAACCGGACACTTTATCTGTCAGTGACAGGGCTCTCAACTGCATCACTCAGCTTGTGTAAAGGGAGGCATTTATCTTGACAGTGACGACACCTTTCTCCTTGAAGCCAATTTCAAGTCTATGCTGTTTATTCCTTTGTTAAGAAGCGAACTGCACACTACAGCATACTGTACTGTAAACATAACCAGCACTTACTGATCTGTCTGTAACATTATCTTCATGTGGACTACATTTCTGTCATGGAAGGATGTGGATGAGTGTATTTTTATAACGGTTAGCTTGACAGCCAAGTCTTGGACACATATTCAAGTTGGACACTGTGCCTCACAGCCTTCTAACTAGATATAAAGTTCATATAGGCCAGGATTTGTTTTATTGTAAGTCTCAAGAGCCTGTCAAGAGGTCACTTCAACTCTATGAATTGTTAAAGGAAAATTACACACCCCCAAAAATTATATTTTGGTATTTGTTTCATTAGTCCATTGTTGATATACAAAAGTGTTTTGCGTGTCAGCAATTACGTTTTCAAGATCTAACACTTTCAAAATATGGAAATACAGCCGGTATGATGCATTTTGCATCAGAAGATGCATCGCTTTGCATCATACCGGCTGTATTTCCCTTTAACCATTCATAGAATGGTTGCGACCTCTGAACAGTGTCTTGAGACTTTCAATAAATCATTTTCTTGTGCCGTCTGCATTCTGTAGCTCAGAATCTTAAAAGGATTACAAGGATTGCTATGCTTTTTCAAGTTACTGCAGCAGCGCGGGACCTTTCAATGGGTTTTCTAGTCAGAGCTATCGTCTTACCTTCCCTTTAAATTGATATCACAGCAAATCAATGCAACCACTCTCTCAGAGTTGTGTGAATGCATTGGCTTATTACAACGGGCGAGCAGACAAAGAAGCCCCATCTCCCTTCTCATTTCTCATTGTTCTTTTCTTCATTTGGCTCTCTGCTCCCTCGTATACAGTACCTGGTTGTTATTATGTCTATGTACCTGGTTGTTATTATGTCTATGTACCTGGTTGTTATTATGTCGATGTACCTGGTTGTTATTATGTCTATGTACCTGGTTGTTATTA
Source organism: Oncorhynchus gorbuscha (assembly GCF_021184085.1). NCBI lineage: Eukaryota > Metazoa > Chordata > Actinopteri > Salmoniformes > Salmonidae > Oncorhynchus > Oncorhynchus gorbuscha. The sequence goes on along the minus strand of NC_060174.1, from coordinate 10,048,439 downwards.
TGTCTATGTACCTGGTTGTTATTATGTCTATGTACCTGGTTGTTATTATGTCTATGTACCTGGTTGTTATTATGTCTATGTACCTGGTTGTTATTATGTCTATGTACCTGGTTGTTATTATGTCTATGTACCTGGTTGTTATTATGTCGATGTACCTGGTTGTTATTATGTCTATGTACCTGGTTGTTATTATGTCTATGTACCTGGTTGTTATTATGTCTATGTACCTGGTTGTTATTATGTCAATGTACCTGGTTGTTATTATGTCTATGTACCTGGTTGTTATTATGTCGATGTACCTGGTTGTTATTATGTCGATGTACCTGGTTGTTATTATGTCTATGTACCTGGTTGTTATTATGTCTATGTACCTGGTTGTTATTATGTCTATGTACCTGGTTGTTATTATGTCGATGTACCTGGTTGTTATTATGTCGATGTACCTGGTTGTTATTATGTCTATGTACCTGGTTGTTATTATGTCTATGTACCTGGTTGTTATTATGCCTTTATACAATGGGTGGTTCTAATCCTGGATGCTAATTGGTTTAAACCGTTTTCCAGCCGGTGTCTATTCCACAAGTTACCACTGGCTAGGGCTATGATGTTGAAATGCCCATTTACTGTTCCATCTCACTGCGCAGTCCACTATCTCATTAGCCCAACCAGGCAATTTATAAACTTTGATGTCCTCTTTAAAAAATAAAACCTGGACATTATCTCCCATTTCTTTTAGACTAGCATTTGGTTTTCATCAGCGTAGATTTATATAAACTTTGCTGAATGTCTCTCCAACATTTGCAACATGGTTTCAATATTGAAATTCAATCTCCAGATGTCCCCTAGTAATGAACGTGTCGGGATGAGTCAGGCAGGCAGCTTTTCTCAGCCAGTGGAAATCATGAATCACCAAAATGTGCATGCACACTGTATATACAGAGCAATGTTCAAACAGGTCAAAAGAAATGAAATGCAGCTAGTTTACTGTCTTTCCAGCATCTGTTGGAGGTGATTGTGTCTGCTGTGTAGTTGGCTAGCTCCTCGGAACAGTGTCCGGGCGAGAGAGAAAATGTTCTATGCCCAGAGAAATCGCACATCATTAGCTCACTGTTATGGATGTATCCAAATAAATGTAACTGGAAAACAGCGTAAACAAACTTAAACAAAGCTACTTCTCTGTTATTCTGGCTGCACTGGTTGTTGTGACTGTGTTAGCCAAAGTTGGCTGGCTAGCTAGCAAACAAGGTGATAAGAACATTACCAGCCAGCATGGCAACGGTACATTTAGAACGAACGACCAGGTCACGTCCATAGATATAGAATAAAAATACATTACGACTGGGTTGTGTCTCTGGAAACCTAACTGATCGAATGAACGACCCGCCGGCTTGGGCTGCAACCCTAGATGTGTCGAGACTATATCTCGTGGAAGGATGAAATAGAATTAATAATTTCATTAAAATACAGTTTTTAATGAAGATATGTCAATCCTTATTTGAATATGTTGCTAAACCGTTGTGATAATGTCCTCGAAGCCGGTGTTTGCCGTCCCGAAACAAAAGCACCCTTACCAATATATCCTCCAAACATGGGCTTCGAGGGCATTATCATTTTAAAGTACCTGGTTGTTATTATGCCTATGTAAAACAGGTTATTATTTTCATAAATAAACCAGGGTTGTGGTGATGTGCCGACGAGACAATGTTGGGGATTTAATACCTTGGTGTTGTACAGATGTCATAACGTCATCCTGTTCTTTATTTTGACCCAGTGTACACCATTGGATACTGTCTGAGTAATCTCATCGGTTGGCTCAAACATAATTGCCGGGCAGATATCTGATTCTGTCCCACCTTCTGCCTATCTTTCTAATCCTGATGATTGAAACAGTCAGATCAACAATAGGGCTTACATACTATACTCCATTCTATCTCCCTCCACATCTCTCTAATCCTGATGATTGAAACGGCCAGATCAACAATAGGGTTTACATACTATACTCCATTCTATCTCCCTCCACATCTGGGAAACACCTCTTTCAGAGAGTAGTGTCTGCCATGTGTCATTGGACTAAAACTGTGCGGTCTACCAATTTTATGCTGTGTATAACAATGAGCGTAGTGTGTATGCTCTTTGAAACTCATCCAAATACTTTGAAAGCTACACTTGGGAATAGTTAGATAAGGCTGTTAGATAAGAATAAAATTGTTTTATCAAATAATTAATCAGAGTACAAAACATGCTTTCAATGTTTCCCCAAGAACCTCCGGCAAACCACCACTAACCAGCAACATAGAGTACCACTAACCATCAACATACAGCACCACTAACCATCAACATACAGCACCACTAACCACCAACATACAGCACCACTACCCATCAACATACAGCACCCCTAACCAGTAACATACAGCACCCCTAACCAGCAACATACAGCACCACTAACCATCAACATACAGCACCCCTAACCAGCAACATACAGCACCACTAACCAGCAACATACAGCACCACTAACCAGCAACATACAGCACCACTAACCAGCAACATACAGCACCACTAACCAGCAACATACAGCACCACTAACCAGCAACATACAGCACCACTAACCAGCAACATACAGCACCACTAACCAGCAACATACAGCACCACTAACCAGCAACATACAGCACCACTAACCAGCAACAACCAGCACAGCACCACTAACCAGCAACATACAGCACCACTAACCAGCAACATACAGCACCACTAACCAGCAACATACAGCACCACTAACCAGCAACATACAGCACCACTAACCAGCAACATACAGCACCACTAACCAGCAACATACAGAATTGTCAAATGTGCAGACTCAGCAAAACTGCTCATCCATTTCAGAAAAGCTCTGAGGTATTTGCAAATGTTTCTCTGAATGTGATTTTTCAAATACATTTCTACAAGATTTTGTAAGGAGAATGTTACAGACAGTTGGCAGGTAGCCTAGAGGTATAGAGAGATGAGTCAGCAGTCAATGGGTTGACAGTTTGAATCTCAGGTCTGGTGAGGAGTGAGCTGCAATGAAGAACAAATCTGGTAGAGAGTATAACAGGCAACCGGAGGGTTGTTGGCATCAGTATCCTAGATGGTATCTCCTGCCTTGAGCAAGGTAATGTTAAAGTGGAACTGACAGCATTTTAGCAACTTAATATCAGCTCATATACACCCCCAGGAAGAAAATCTTCTTTTTGTTTGTCTTTTTACATTATCTGATAAGCAAGCACTTAGATATGGTCCTTTGCACTTTTTCATAAATTCATATAATGTTTGGGAATTATAGTAAGGCATTTGTGAAAATTCTGCTCTGTTGGGTCTTTCCCTCGATTCTGATTAGTCTCCCAGTCCCTGCCGCTGAAAAACATCCCCTACAGCATGATGCTGCCACCACCATGCTTCACCGTAGGTATGGTGCCAGGTTTCCTCCAGAAGTGAAGCTTGACATTCAGGTCAAAGAGTTCAATCTCGGTTTCATCAGACTGGAGAATTTTGTTTCTCATGGTCTGAGTTCTTTAGGTGCCTTTTGGCAAACTTCAAGTGGGCTGTCATATGCCCTTTACAGAGTAGTGGATTCCATCTGGCCACTTTACCAGAAAATCCTGATTGGTGGAGTGCTGCAGAGATAGATGGTTGTCCTTCTGGAAGGTTCTCCCATCTCCACAGAGGAACTCTGGAGCTCTGTCAGAGTGACCATCTGGTACTTGGTCACCTCACTGACCAAGCCCCTTGCTCAGTTTGGCCGGGTCGGCCAGCTCTAGGAAGAGTCTTGGTGGTTCCAAACTTCTTCCATTTAAGAATGATGGAGGCCACTGTGTTCTTGCAGACCTTCAATGCAACAGACATGTTTTGGTACCCTTCCCCAGATCTGTGCCTCGGCACTATCCTGTCTCAGAGCATGCTCTGACATGCACTGTCATGCACTATAGGACCTTATGTAGACATGTGTGTGCCTTTCCAAATCATGTCCAATCAATTGAATCTACCACAGGTGGACTCCTGTAGAAACATCTCAAGGATGTAGAATAGAAACAGGAATAGAAACAGGAATAGAAACAGGAATAGAAACAGGATGCACAATAAGAACGACATTACAGTCTGAAGACAGCCATGTTTCAGTGAGAAACATGCATTCATGCAATCAACTTTTGCTCTAGGTAATGAGGTCATTCACAAGAAAGGTTTTACCTGTGATTGCTTTAACATTTAAATGTGCCATATCAATGAGTGTGGGCCACTCTGTCCCTGGAGCATCTGCCTAGAGGTAACCAATGGACTAGCAATCAAATTATTAACGTTACAACCATTTTTTCTGCCAGTCTCAAATCTATCAGAATGGTAGGAGATGACAGTTTGTATAAACTCACTAGAAGGTGGAATTAAAGGAATATAAACTAGGTTACTCACAATAACCGTAGTGTTATTTCTATAGGAGTTGATATGGTTTCCATGTCCTCTGTTGTTTATTCTGACAGGGAGTACTGGAGCACTACCAGACACTGTCTGTCAGTCTCTTAAATAGTTTGATGTTGCTGGAAATATTCCTTGGACCCCTGTGGTTAGGGTGAACCCTGTCTGTTTTTTTTAAAAGTGCTGGTTCTTCCCACAGCAAATCAAAGTTGTCACAAAAAGAGAAATTCCTGTCATTGCCAAGTTTCTTCAGGTACTCGTTTCGGGCAAAGAGTCAGCTTACTGGGTGACAGTGGACCTCGGTCGGTCCGCAGGCCAAAATCTCTCCTCATCGAGCTGCCCACATTGAACGTGATAGTGATGGAATCCCATGGGGGAAACAACCTGCTGAAATGCAGTGGTTCTGAGGGAGGGTGCCACTGGGCGGCCACTGGCTGTTGGTATACACCCAGGGTCCTATACATCTGGGGCTGGTAAGTCCGTCTCTAGCGGGGCAAACCTATTTGATAGCTGGATCGGATTTTCTCGGATAGATGGGTGGCCAGACTGCCTCCCTGATCTGCTACGCATTGCGAGTGTCCAGTCTCCCATGGGGCCGCGGAGTTGAGTTTAACATCTGTTTGTTGGATTGGAACAGATCAATGCCTTCCGACTCAACATCTTTGCCATAGGAGGCATTTAAAACTGAGATTGGGTTTGCCTGGGTTACAGCAAGGTCGGGGTACTTAGAAAGCAGGGTTTCCTTTTCTGCCAGCCAAGCTAACAGTCAGAGGATCTCTTCTCTAAGATACTTGATGGTAGTGCATTTAGGGCAGACAAATCCCTGTCAATTGTCCAATTCCACCTTATCTTCATCCTGTGAATATGTGAAAATCATCTCACACCTGGAGGATTTATTCCCAGCCTTGGATAAAAACACCAGTGGGCTAGCACTGCTAGCGCTAGCCTGCTCCATTGTCATGATGGCTAGCAGCTAACTACTACTTAACAGGAATCTGCTAGCAGCTAACTGCAACTTAAGATAAATCTGGGATGCAAACTTGCAGTCCCAGATGTAAATCAACAGCAATACAAACATTAGCTATGATTGAAAACTATTTAATGAACACTATTTCATAAAAACAACAAACCGAGTGTAGGCTGTACACTGTTGTGTTGCGTGCTGCGATCGACATTCCTAGCCTTAGTTACAGTCATCCGTTTTTGTTCGAAACTGAAAACAGTGTGTCCCGAACACCCAAACAATGTACCAGGCCAGCTGCGATTCACAACCTTATAGTAATCATTTTTGGACTACCAAGAAACGAATTGGTGAATTATGTTAATCATGCATTGAACTGCATCCATCTATTCTGCCAGTAATGTCTTACTGTACGTCATGGAATTATTTGTCAAATATAACCTATTTTTAAAACCTATGAAGTTGGTTTTGAAAAATTATCTAGAAATGTGAGTTTAAAAAAAAACTGATATGAATTATTGCCTGTTTGTTTCATATGAGGAGTTAATAAACTGTCAGTTCCCCTCCGACTGATCCAGAGGCGCTGAACTGTGTCTCGAGGGTTGGGCTCCAAAAGGAAGGAATTTCCATTCCTCCCTAAGTAACTGGACATTAAAGCATTCTTCTTCTGCATGGACTGCTATGCCATCATTCCTTTGGACAGCAAACCATAATGTTCAGACTTCACAATGCAGACTTCCCGGCAGCCTTTCTTGGCATTTATTATAACAAAGATACAGTGGATTTTATTAAGGAAGCGAATCATTGTATACGTTAATGTCTTCAACACCAATCAGCATGCTTGCTCTGCTGGACAACATGATCATGCAATTACAAAACATTGGACCTTAGGGATTTTCTGACCATAGATGCCTGATTGTATTTAGATCCTATGGCACAATGGAGAGACATTGTCTCGTCTAGTCATATCAAGCAATGGTTTGATACAGCAATGGTTTGATTCGTTCCTCTGTACGGTTCATTACATTGATAGATTGTCTTATTTGTTCCTCTCTAAGGTTTGTACATTGATAGGTTGTCTTGTTCGTTCCTCCATAGGGTTCATTACAGGTACAGTAGTATGGCTTTCTTGAAGGGCTTGTCTCCTATCTCTGCCAGTAAATCTCCTTCACTGGTACAGTACTGTATTTAAGTAGGTCACTGATTCGATACAGCTTGTGTTGTAGTGTTTTAAAGACTTGGTTAGTGTGTGCTTGTGTTTCGGAGGTGGTCTCCATTGCATTGCCTCTGCCCGTTAAGGCTGTTTCACACCCTAGGGAAACGGACCCTAGCGCACTGTTGCAATGTTGTTTTTCACTACTAAAAACATAAGACTGCCTCTTCTCTGGGACACACTGTTCTTCCATACAAGTATCTCATCGGATTTCCTCTTCCAACTATCAGACTCCGGTGTACTGTAATAGTGAGGTGTAATGTAATAGTGTGGTGTTGTGGGTGGTGTAATGTAATAGTGTGGTGTTGTGGGTGGTGTAATGTAATAGTGTGGTGTACTGTAATAGTGTGGTGTTGTGGGTGGTGTACTGTAATAGTGTGGTGTTGTGGGTGGTGTACTGTAATAGTGTGGTGTTGTGGGTGGTGTAATGTAATAGTGTGGTGTTGTGGGTGGTGTAATGTAATAGTGTGGTGTTGTGGGTGGTGTACTGTAATAGTGTGGTGTACTGTAATAGTGTGGTGTTGTGGGTGGTGTAATGTAATAGTGTGGTGTTGTGGGTGGTGTAACGTAATAGTGTGGTGTACTGTAATAGTGTGGTGTTGTGGGTGGTGTACTGTAATAGTGTGGTGTTGTGGGTGGTGTACTGTAATAGTGTGGTGTTGTGGGTGGTGTAATGTAATAGTGTGGTGTTGTGGGTGGTGTAAATGTAATAGTGTGGTGTTGTGGGTGGTGTACTGTAATAGTGTGGTGTTGTGGGTGGTGTACTGTAATAGTGTGGTGTACTGTAATAGTGTGGTGTTGTGGGTGGTGTAACGTAATAGTATGGTGTTGTGGGCGGTGTACTGTAATAGTGTGGTGTACTGTTATAGTGTGGTGTTGTGGGTGGTGTACTGTAATAGTGTGGTGTTGTGGGTGGTGTACTGTAATAGTGTGGTGTACTGTAATAGTGTGGTGTTGTGGGTGGTGTAACGTAATAGTATGGTGTTGTGGGCGGTGTACTGTAATAGTGTGGTGTTGTGGGTGGTGTAACGTAATAGTATGGTGTTGTGGGTGGTGTACTGTAATAGTGTGGTGTACTGTAATAGTGTGGTGTACTGTAATAGTGTGGTGTTGTGGGTGGTGTAATGTAATAGTGTGGTGTACTGTTATAGTGTGGTGTTGTGGGTGGTGTACTGTAATAGTGTGGTGTACTGTAATAGTGTGGTGTTGTGGGTGTTGTAATGTAATAGTATGGTGTTGTGGGCGGTGTACTGTAATAGTGTGGTGTTGTGGGTTGTGTACTGTAATAGTGTGGTGTTGTGGGTGGTGTACTGTAATAGTGTGGTGTTGTGGGTGGTGTACTGTAATAGTGTGGTGTACTGTAATAGTGTGGTGTTGTGGGTGGTGTACTGTAATAGTGTGGTGTACTGTAATAGTGTGTTGTGGGTAGTGCCATTAAACCCCTTCAACTCATCCAGAACTCATCCAGAACGCCGCAGCCCGTCTGGTGTTCAACCTTCCCAAGTTCTCTCACGTCACCCCGCTCCTCCGTTCTCTCCACTGGCTTCCAGTTGAAGCTCGCATCCGCTACAAGACCATGGTGCTTGCCTACGGAGCTGTGAGGGGAACGGCACCTCAGTACCTCCAGGCTCTGATCAGGCCCTACACCCAAACAAGGGCACTGCGTTCATCCACCTCTGGCCTGCTCGCCTCCCTACCACTGAGGAAGTACAGCTCCCGCTCAGCCCAGTCAAAACTGTTCGCTGCCCTGGCCCCCCAATGGTGGAACAAACTCCCTCACGACGCCAGGACAGCGGAGTCAATCACCACCTTCCGGAGACACCTGAAACCCCACCTCTTTAAGGAATACCTAGGATAGGTTAAGTAATCCCTCTCACCCCACCCCCCCCTAAGTTTTAGATGCACTATTGTTAAGTGACTGTCCCACTGGATGTCATAAGGTGAATGCACCAATTTGTAAGTCGCTCTGGATAAGAGCGTCTGCTAAATGACTTAAATGTAAATGTAAATGTGGGTGGTGTAATGTAATAGTGTGGTGTACTGTAATAGTGTGTTGTGGGTGGTGTAATGTAATAGTGTGGTGTTGTGGGTGGTGTAACATTTACATTTAAGTCATTTAGCAGACGTAATAGTGTGGTGTTGTGGGTGGTGTACTGTAATAGTGTGGTGTTGTGGGTGGTGTACTGTAATAGTGTGGTGTTGTGGGTGGTGTACTGTAATAGTGTGGTGTACTGTAATAGTGTGGTGTTGTGGGTGGTGTAATGTAATAGTGTGGTGTTGTGGGTGGTGTACTGTAATAGTGTGGGGTTGTGGGTGGTGTAATGTAATAGTGTGGTGTTGTGGGTGGTGTAAATGTAATAGTGTGGTGTTGTGGGTGGTGTACTGTAATAGTGTGGTGTTGTGGGTGGTGTACTGTAATAGTGTGGTGTTGTGGGTGGTGTGATGTAATAGTGTGGTGTACTGTAATAGTGTGGTGTTGTGGGTGGTGTAATGTAATAGTGTGGTGTTGTGGGTGGTGTACTGTAATAGTGTGGTGTACTGTAATAGTGTGGTGTTGTGGGTGGTGTAATGTAATAGTGTGGTGTTGTGGGTGGTGTACTGTAATAGTGTGGTGTTGTGGGTGGTGTACAGTAATAGTATGGTGTTGTGGGCGGTGTACTGTAATAGTGTGGTGTTGTGGGTGGTGTAACGTAATAGTATGGTGTTGTGGGTGGTGTACTGTAATAGTGTGGTGTACTGTAATAGTGTGGTGTACTGTAATAGTGTGGTGTTGTGGGTGGTGTAATGTAATAGTGTGGTGTACTGTTATAGTGTGGTGTTGTGGGTGGTGTACTGTAATAGTGTGGTGTACTGTAATAGTGTGGTGTTGTGGGTGGTGTAATGTAATAGTATGGTGTTGTGGGCGGTGTACTGTAATAGTGTGGTGTTGTGGGTTGTGTACTGTAATAGTGTGGTGTTGTGGGTGGTGTACTGTAATAGTGTGGTGTTGTGGGTGGTGTACTGTAATAGTGTGGTGTACTGTAATAGTGTGGTGTTGTGGGTGGTGTACTGTAATAGTGTGGTGTACTGTAATAGTGTGTTGTGGGTGGTGTAATGTAATAGTGTGGTGTACTGTAATAGTGTGTTGTGGGTGGTGTAATGTAATAGTGTGGTGTTGTGGGTGGTGTAACATTTACATTTAAGTCATTTAGCAGACGTAATAGTGTGGTGTTGTGGGTGGTGTACTGTAATAGTGTGGTGTTGTGGGTGGTGTACTGTAATAGTGTGGTGTTGTGGGTGGTGTACTGTAATAGTGTGGTGTACTGTAATAGTGTGGTGTTGTGGGTGGTGTAATGTAATAGTGTGGTGTTGTGGGTGGTGTACTGTAATAGTGTGGTGTTGTGGGTGGTGTAATGTAATAGTGTGGTGTTGTGGGTGGTGTAAATGTAATAGTGTGGTGTTGTGGGTGGTGTACTGTAATAGTGTGGTGTTGTGGGTGGTGTACTGTAATAGTGTGGTGTTGTGGGTGGTGTGATGTAATAGTGTGGTGTACTGTAATAGTGTGGTGTTGTGGGTGGTGTAATGTAATAGTGTGGTGTTGTGGGTGGTGTACTGTAATAGTGTGGTGTACTGTAATAGTGTGGTGTTGTGGGTGGTGTAATGTAATAGTGTGGTGTTGTGGGTGGTGTACTGTAATAGTGTGGTGTTGTGGGTGGTGTACTGTAATAGTGTGGTGTACTGTAATAGTGTGGTGTTGTGGGTGGTGTAATGTAATAGTGTGGTGTACTGTTATAGGGTGGTGTACTGTAATAGTGTGGTGTTGTGGGTGGTGTAATGTAATAGTGTGGTGTACTGTAATAGTGTGGTGTTGTGGGTGGTGTAATGTAATAGTGTGGTGTACTGTTATAGTGTGGTGTACTGTAATAGTGTGGTGTTGTGGGTGGTGTACTGTAATAGTGTGGTGTTGTGGGTGGTGTACTGTAATAGTGTGGTGTACTGTAATAGTGTGGTGTTTTGGGTGGTGTAACGTAATAGTATGGTGTTGTGGGCGGTGTACTGTAATAGTGTGGTGTTGTGGGTGGTGTACTGTAATAGTGTGGTGTTGTGGGTGGTGTAACGTAATAGTATGGTGTTGTGGGCGGTGTACTGTAATAGTGTGGTGTTGTGGGTGGTGTACTGTAATAGTGTGGTGTTGTGGGTGGTGTACTGTAATAGTGTGGTGTACTGTAATAGTGTGGTGTTGTGGGTGGTGTACTGTAATAGTGTGGTGTACTGTAATAGTGTGTTGTGGGTGGTGTAATGTAATAGTGTGGTGTACTGTAATAGTGTGTTGTGGGTGGTGTAATGTAATAGTGTGGTGTTGTGGGTGGTGTACTGTAATATTGTGGTGTTGTGGGTGGTGTATTGTAATAGTGTGGTGTTGTGGGTGGTGTACTGTAATAGTGTGGTGTTGTGGGTGCTGTAATGTAATAGTGTGGTGTGGTGGGTGGTGTACTGTAATAGTGTGGTGTTGTGGGTGGTGTACTGTAATATTGTGGTGTTGTGGGTGGTGTACTGTAATAGTGTGGTGTTGTGGGTGGTGTACTGTAATAGTGTGGTGTTGTGGGTGCTGTAATGTAATAGTGTGGTGTTGTGGGTGGTGTACTGTAATAGTGTGGTGTTGTGGGTGGTGTACTGTAATAGTGTGGTGTTGTGGGTGGTGTACTGTAATAGTGTGGTGTTGTGGGTGGTGTAATGTAATAGTGTGGTGTTGTGGGTGGTGTACTGTAATAGTGTGGTGTTGTGGGTGGTGTACTGTAATAGTGTGGTGTTGTGGGTGGTGTACTGTAATAGTGTGGTGTTGTGGGTGGTGTACTGTAATAGTGTGGTGTTGTGGGTGGTGTACTGTAATAGTGTGGTGTTGTGGGTGGTGTACTGTAATAGTGTGGTGTTGTGGGTGGTGTACTGTAATAGTGTGGTGTTGTGGGTGGTGTAATGTAATAGTGTGGTGTTGTGGGTGGTGTAATGTAATAGTGTGGTGTTGTGGGTGGTGTACTGTAATAGTGTGGTGTTGTGGGTTGTATAAAGTAATAGTGTGGTGTTGTGGGTTGTATAAAGTAATAGTGTTTTATTGTGGGTGGTGTAATGTGATAGTCTGGTGTTGTGGGTGGTGTAATGAGTATCATGTCTTACTCATACTAGGGAAAAACAAATGTGTTTTTAATTAGCCTTTTCTACAATAGACATCCCTGTTTCCTGAGGTGTTAAGACAAGGTCTGGAGGCTTTACTCTCAGACGGCCACGGAACACTCCCAAACATAAATAATTATACTCTTGATTAAATCCATTTACTTTCCCTGCCTATTCCAGGAAGTAGAGTAATGATTTGAATCAGATGGTTTCTGGCTGGACAGAAGCAGAAGCCCGTCAGCCAGTGCTGTGGGTCACTGTCTTCTAACCCTTGACCCACAGGAGAACAGCCAGGGATTAGAAGACAGTGACCCACGGGTGAACAGACAGGGATCAGATGACAGTGACCCACAGGAGAACAGACAGGGATCAGATGACAGTAGCCCACATAGAGAACTACCAGGGATTATATGACAGTAGCCCACATAGAGAACTACCAGGGATTAGATGACAGTAGCCCACATAGAGAACTACAAGGGATCAGATGACAGTGACCCACAGGAGAACAGACAGGGATCAGATGACAGTAACCCACAGGAGAACAGCCAGGGATCAGATGACAGTAGCCCACATAGAGAACTACAAGGGATCAGATGACAGTGACCCACAGGAGAACAGCCAGGGATTAGAAGACAGTGACCCACAGGAGAACAGACACATATTAGAAGAATGTAGGTAAATTCAAACCAATGACCTTTCAGTTACTGGCCAAATGCTCTAACCGATAGGCTACCTGCCACATTCTAACCCCTTGTAGTTCTCTATGTGGGTTACTGTCATCTAATCCCTTGTAGTTCTCTATGTGGGTTACTGTCATCTAATCCCTGGTAGTTCTCTATGTGGGTTACTGTCATCTAATCCCTGGTAGTTCTCTATGTGGGTTACTGTCATCTAATCCCTGGTAGTTCTCTATGTGGGTTACTGTCATCTGATCCCTGGCTGTTCTCCTGTGGGTCACTGTCATCTAATCCCTGGCTGTTCTCCTGTGGGCCACTGTCATCTAATCCCTGGTAGTTCTCTCTGTGGGTTACTGTCATCTAATCTCTGGCTGTTCTCCTGTGGGCCACTGTCATCTAACCCCTGGCTGGGAAGAGCGTTTTAGGGTTTTAGGGGCGTTTGTTTACTGGAAAGCAGACCTCAGCGAGAATAAGGAAGATCCGTTCTATCACCAACACGCTTTTTCTTAGTCAGATTGTTAAGAGAAAGAATTTGCTAGTTTAAATTGCATGTTAACTTTTCTCACTGTTTGGTGTTGTTTTGTGTTGTTTTAATCCATGTATTATAAATTCACTTGATAAGACCCCACTGATATGCTGTTTTAGCACGAGAGTCCGTCGCTCTTCCTCATTTCCTTTAGTACACTAAGTGTGCTTGGCGCTGACAGTGATTGTGAGAATGTATTACACTAGGAGATGAGCTGCAGTTCATCTGGGGCTCCCTTTTAGATGTGGGTGTGTGCGTGTGTGTGCGTGTGTGTGTGTGTGTGTGTGTGTGTGTGTGTGTGTGTGTGTGTGTGTGTGTGTGTGTGTGTGTGTGTGTGTGTGTGTGTGTGTGTGTGTGTGTGTGTGTGTGTGTGTGTGTGTGTGTGTGTGTGTGCGCGTGTGTGTGTGTGTATGGGGGTCTACAATACATGAAAGCAGCCTCCTCTGCTCACCTTGCAAGTGAAGGTTCTGTGTGATGTGACCATGTGAATGGAATTAACGGTACCACATGTCTTCCTTTGAAGGACCCATGCCTGATTGAAACACCTGGGCGCAGAGGCATTCTAGGGGACTTCCCAACCTGAACTAAAGACCACAGCCATTTAGAGCTGGATCATGTTGCAGTGGTAGACTCTCCTAATAACACTAGCAGCAGTCTGCTCAGATGTGTGTTTAGAGAGATGACAGAAGCGTTTATAGCAATTCAATAATAATATTCAGTATATGAGTATATTCAGTATATGAGTCGCAAGCAAGAATCAAACAGAATACTTCAGTATATGAGTATATTCAGTATATGAGTTGCAAGCAAGAATCAGACTACTTCAGTATATGAGTATATTCAGTATATGAGTCGCAAGCAAGAATCAGACTACTTCAGTATATGAGTATATTCAGTATATGAGTCGCAAGCAAGAATCAAACAGAATACTTCGGTGTTGGAAGAAAATGCCAACCAGCTGAGCCACTTGAAGACAGTCAAAGCTTCAGAAAAGCCAGTTAGAAAAACATTGTGCGTTTATTGTCATACTTATTGTTTTTGTCCATGCGATGTTACCAACCAAGACCACTTCTTGGTCATGTTCAGTAAACTCTTTGAAGAAAAAAAAAAGCACTTTCGGTTTCCGTAGCGACATTGTTTATGAACACAACCCTGAGGTAGAGTACCTCAGTGGAGTGGTTGATTTACTAAACCGCTTTCGATGCCGCTGTTGTCCTCAAAGGTTACCACCGTAGCCTCCACAAGAGGTAAGTCGCTCTGGATAAGAGCGTCTGCTAAATGACTTAAATGTAAATGTAAATGTAAATGTATAGTAGAAGCACATGGCTAGTAGAGAGCTATTTCATCTCATAATGAGCAGAAATCATTGGAGGATCAGCGAGATTATTGGTCCGCGGTTGATGAACACATTGATTTGCTGTTCCGAGGACATTAGATTGATCCACTCATTGTGTAAACAGACAGAAATGTCATAGCATTTTCTGCCATTTCACTGTTTCGGAAATACATTGCAATGAGGGATTTGAGAAGGATATTGTAGAGTGAGAGATGGATAGATAACGCTTGAAACAATGTCCCATCTGTCAATTTTAGCACGCCTACTCTGTCAGGGGGGTATCATTTTCACAGTGGGCAATGCTCATGTTAGATTCCAGAGATTGAAAGGAGCTCATCTTTCACAATAACTGTTATAGCGTATTTTATTACATTCACCGACAAAAGTCTTGAGTGTTAAAATGATGAAAGAGGTGTAGGATATTATTTTAATAAAGCACTCTACCGTTGGAGGTCCTCGTAAACTCGTTTAGAGATTTACATTTTCTCCTTAGGTTCGGAGGATGCGAAATTGATATCATGACAAACGAGGGAGTTACTTTGCTCTTTTGAGTGAATTGATTCTGATTTGTTTGCCTCTTCAGGCCACAAATGCAATGCAAAACCCAGGTTAAAACTCAAAGCCAACTGGACACAATAAAATACGCTTCAACAATTTTCCGATGGCCGAAATAATAAAAGTCGGGAAAAATAACACAAATATATCTTACATTGATGGCAAAGATTGTTCCACTTTATATCCTGTGACATACAGACATCCTTAAAGCCTTCTAAGAAGCAATTATCCGACCAAACTATTGATTCCCGAGGGACGCAACGGCCCAAAGGCACTGCACCTCAGTGCTTGAGGCGTCACCACAGAAACCCTGGTTCGAATCCAGGCTGTATCACAACCGACCGTGATTGGGTGTACCATAGGGTGGCGCACAATTGGCCCAGCGTCGTCCGGGTTTGACCGGTGTAGGCCGTCGTTGTAAGTAAGAATTTGTTCTTAACTGACTTGTCTAGTTAAATAAAGGTTAAATCATTTGTTGAAATGTGCTTTAATAAACACTAAAATGGAAGCACAGACACGACCATGAAGACGTTTTAAGGGCTTGAAGAGGTTATTTGAATCTGCTGTCCAGTAAGAAGAATATCGCTGGAGAAGAAATAGGAAGACTGAAGACTTTCTCATGGAAACCTAGACAGAAGTAATATAACGTTTGCGTCCACTGAGCCTCTGCATAACCTCTGCTTATGTAACAGACTTCACAGTGCAAAGGTGTCCCTTGAAAGGAGCAAAAAACAAGGTTTTTGATTCTGATCCACTACAGCAGGGGACTGACAGGGCCCACAGGGGCGCGTTCAAGAACTCCACTTCTTACACTGTATGTCATCAATGAAGAGGTATTGGCCACTCCAGTCAGATCGAAAGTAAATGGTATGACGGGAGCCTAGTGGTTAGAGCGTTGGACTAGTAAATGAAAGTTTGCAAGATTGAATCCCTGAGCTGACAAGGTAAAAATCTGTTGTTCTGCCCCTGAACAAGGCAGTCAAGACCAAGTCCATATTATTTTCCTGAGAACAGCTCAAATAAGCAAAGAGAAACGACAGTCCATCTTTACTTTAAGAAATGAAGGTCAGTTAATTTAGAAAATGTAAAGAACTTTGAACGTTACTTCAAGTGCAGTTGCAGTGTGGTGCCAGGACAACAACCTCTCACTCAAGGTGAGCAAGACAAAGGAGCTGCTTGTGTACTACAGGAGAAGGCAGGCAGAAAAGACCCCCATTAACATTGACGCGGCTGTAGTGGAACTGTTCGAGAGTTTCACATTCCTTGGTGTCCACATCACCAACGGACTATCATGGTCCAAACATCGTGAAGAGGGCACGACAACACCCTTTCCCCCTCAGGAGACTGAAAAGATTTGGCATGGGTCCCCAGATCCTCAAAAAGTTATACCGCTGCACCATCGAGAGCATCCTGAACGGTTGCATCACCGCCTGGTATGGCAACTGCTTAGCATCTGACCGTAAGGTGCTACAGAGGATAGTGTGTATGGCCCAGTACATCACTGGGGCCAAGCTTCCTGCCAGGACCTATATACCAGGCAGTGTCAGAGGAAAGCCACAAAAATTGTCAGAGACTCCAGTCATCCAAGTCATAGACTGTTCTCTCTGCTACCACATGGCAAGCAGTACCGGAGCGCAAAGTCTAGGACCAAAATGCTCCTTAACAGCTTCTACCCCCAAGCCGTAACACTGCTGAACAATTAATAAAATGGCCACCGGATTATTGAAATTGAAATCCCCCCCTCCCTCCATTTTCTTCGTACACTGCTGCTACTCGCTGTTTGTTATCTGTGCATAGTTTCTTCACCCCTACCTACATGTACAAATGACCTTGACTAATATGTACCGGTACCCCTGTATATAGCCTAGTTATTGTCATTTTATTCTATTACTTTTTATTCTTTTTAATTTTAGTTTAAAAATATTTTCTTATCTCTTCTTGAACTGCAAAAGTTGGTTAAGGGCTTGTAAGTAGGAATTTCACAGTAAGGTCTGTATTCAGCGCATGTGACAAATAGTTTGATTTGATTTGACCATCAAGCGCTATGATGAAACTGGCTCTCATGTGGACCGCTACAGGAAAGGAAGAGTTACCTCTGCCGCAGAGGACAAGTTCATTAGAGTTACTAGCCTCAGAAATTGCATCCCAATTTTTTTTACAGAGTTCAAGCAACAGACACATCTCAACATCAACTGTTCAGAGGAGACTGTGTGTATCAGGATTTCATGGTCGAATTGCTGCAAAGAAACCACTATTAAAGGGCACCAATAATAAGAAGAGACTTGTTTGGGCCAAGAAACATGAGCAATGGACATTAAACCAGTGGAAATCTGTCCACTGGAGATTTTTGGTTCCAACCGCTGTGTCTTTGTGAGACGCGGAGTAGGTGAACGAATGATCTCCGCATGTGTGGTTCCCACCGTGAAGCATGGAGGAGGTGGTGGGATGGTGTGGGGGTGCTTTGCTGGTGACACTGTCAGTGATTTATTTAGAATTCAAGGCACACATCTCTGATAAAGAGGCTGGATTAGGTCATGGGAAATGAGCTCATAATGTCGACGTCCACCATTTAAGCTGAATTAACTCAGCTCTGCAGATAGCATACAGTAGTGATAAAATATAGACCTTTAGTTAGGCCTTTGTGCGTACGCTAGCTTGTTTTACCAACGCAGGTGATTCCCCAGAGCCACCCAGCCCATCTCATTCCAGAAAACTAGGCCAGACCTCAGCACTGCTGCCTCTCTGGGAGCGGGTGGAATGCTAGCTCATCCATCTCCCTGAGCGCCCCATTCATAAAAGTCAGCCCCAGCAGTAGGGAGTTAATTAGCCCCAGAACCGGGCTCCTCAGCCGCAAGAGAAGAACATGTGTCCTGTCATTTGGGGACTAAGGGTTAGAGCGAGGAGATGTGTTGATAAACAAATATTTATCACTTCCTCTTTCCCCGCAGTGTCAGACGTGAGGGCGACTTCACGTGTAGGAAGTTTCATTTAAAGTGACTGGAGAGTGCTTGTGTAATGCTTCTTTCATATGGCAAAAGCTGTTTTGGAGACGGGGAGGGCTACAGTAAGAAAGAGTGGCTGGAGAAGGGGAGAGCTACAGTAAGAAAGAGTGGCTGGAGAAAGGGAGAGCTACAGTAAGAAAGAGTGGCTTGAGAAGGGGAGAGCTACAGTAAGAAAGAGTGGCTGGAGAAGGGGAGAGCTACAGTAAGAAAGAGAGGCTGGAGAAGGGGAGAGCTACAGTAAGAAAGAGTGGCTGGAGAAGGGGAGAGCTACAGTAAGAAAGAGAAAGAGTGGCTGGAGAAGGGGAGAGCTACAGTAAGAAAGAGAGGCTGGAGAAGGGGAGAGCTACAGTAAGAAAGAGAGACTGGAGAAGGGGAGAGCTACAGTAAGAAAGAGTGGCTGGAAAAGGGGAGAGCTACAGTAAGAAAGAGTGGCTGGAGAAGGGGAGAGCTACAGTAAGAAAGAGAGGCTGGAGAAGGGGAGAGCTACAGTAAGAAAGAGTGGCTGGAGAAGGGGAGAGCTACAGTAAGAAAGAGTGGCTGGAGAAGGGGTGAGCTACAGTAAGAAAGAGAGGCTGGAGAAGGGGAGAGCTACAGTAAGAAAGAGAGGCTGGAGAAGGGGAGAGCTACAGTAAGAAAGAGTGGCTGGAGAAGGGGAGAGCTACAGTAAGAAAGAGTGGCTGGAGAAGGGGAGAGCTACAGTAAGAAATTGTGGCTGGAGAAGGGGAGAGCTACAGTAAGAAAGAGTGGCTGGAGAAGGGGAGAGCTACAGTAAGAAAGAGTGGCTGGAGAAGGGGAGAGCTACAGTAAGAAAGAGTGGCTGGAGAAGGGGAGAGCTACAGTAAGAAAGAGTGGCTGGAGAAGGGGAGAGCTACAATAAGAAAGAGTGGCTGGAGAAGGGGAGAGCTACAGTAAGAAAGAGAGGCTGGAGAAGGGGAGAGCTACAATAAGAAAGAGTGGCTGGAGAAGGGGAGAGCTACAGTAAGAAAGAGAGGCTGGAGAAGGGGAGAGCTACAGTAAGAAAGAGAAAGAGTGGCTGGAGAAGGGGAGAGCTACAGTAAGAAAGAGAGGCTGGAGAAGGGGAGAGCTACAGTAAGAAAGAGAGGCTGGAGAAGGGGAGAGCTACAGTAAGAAAGAGTGGCTGGAGAAGGGGAGAGCTACAGTAAGAAATAGAGGCTGGAGAAGGGGAGAGCTACAGTAAGAAAGAGTGGCTGGAGAAGGGGAGAGCTACAGTAAGAAAGAGTGGCTGGAGAAGGGGAGAGCTACAGTAAGAAATTGTGGCTGGAGAAGGGGAGAGCTACAGTAAGAAAGAGTGGCTGGAGAAGGGGAGAGCTACAGTAAGAAAGAGAGGCTGGAGAAGGGGAGAGCTACAGTAAGAAAGAGTGGCTGGAGAAGGGGAGAGCTACAGTAAGAAAGAGAGGCTGGAGAAGGGTAGAGCTACAGTAAGAAAGAGTGGCTGGAGAAGGGGAGAGCTACAGTAAGAAAGAGTGGCTGGAGAAGGGGAGAGCTACAGTAAGAAAGAGAGGCTGGAGAAGGGGAGAGCTACAGTAAGAAAGAGAGGCTGGAGAAGGGTAGAGCTACAGTAAGAAAGAGTGGCTTAAGTTAGGACAGTACCGTTTCAATTAACAGTCGAAGACACTTTCAAAAACTTTGTCACAGGAGCATATCAACGAATGTACTGTACATTCTGTACATTTTCTCTATAACCCATACAGCCGATTTCTCTTTTAATGGTGGAAGATGAATTTGCCTTTCCTGAACAAAGATATTCAACCTTTGAATTGGAACCTTTCCATCCCTTCATCTAGACTCCGCTGAACTTGTTCCACCCCCACACCTAGCACAATGGCTATCTCCAAGAGCCTGCGATCATTGCAGATAATTACAGGCAAAAAGCTGGCAAACCGCTTACAGTCTTATCGTGTCATTAACAATGGCTCTTCACACACCAATCAGAGGCCTCTCATAAGCATCGTGGTGATCAACAGTAATGATAAGGAACACATTCTGCTGCTACACGCCCTTCCTCGTGCTAATGAGCAGAATCCGGCTGTTCTGGAAAAAGAAGAAAACAGTCTGCTGATTAAAGGAGATGAGACAACAAACAGACTCTGTTGTGGGTAATTTCTTCCCCAGTTGAAATTGAAAGGCTTGTTTTACGACACAAAGCTCCCTGTTATGTAACGTTGTAGTGTTGAAAAGGGGGTCTTCTGTGACGTTACTATAAGCTACCCCATTCTAGGCTACTGTTAGTGACTGAATCTAAATATGATGGAGGGAGAAAAAAAAGTGTCTTCATGGAGAAAGTGACGGAGGAAATTATATCAATTGATATTGGAATTTGACAAACGGTGTGTCAAGTCAAAAACGATTGGTGGGAAATTGTAGGCTCCAGATGCATAGAGCTGGCAGGATGGAGTCCCTGTTGTGAGACTATTTAAAGGGCATTCATCACCCCCCGAAATGCTCTCGGAATGAGAAATATTGGGTCAGGAGAGAGAATCTAAAAGGATTATTTTAAATTCAGAGGTGGTTCCCTGCACATTCATTTTGTTGTCACATTGAACTTCTATTGCCAATTATTGTTATTTCAAGATACAGCCAGGTCCATAATGATTGGCTCGCTTAATAACAATGAATAACAAAGACTGTATAATCATAATATAATTTTGTTGTTTTTGTTTTATTTAATTGTATACTAATACAATTGCTCAGAGAAAGACATTTTTTTAAACAGGTAATATTTTTTTCTCTCAAAAAGATAAGTGTTCAAAATGATTGGCATCCCTGTTTTCAAAACCTTTCAATACCTCAACCTTGTGAGGATAACAGCACGGATCATTTTTATCAAATGTTTTATGAGATTGGAGAGAATGTCCTTCGTCTTGCGCTTATGGACGGTCCCCTAAAATGTTGTGGTACTGGGTAAAGTTTATGATGCCGTTGACCTCAGGACCAGGGGCCTCAGGGCCTCAGGACCAGGGGCCTCAGGGCTTCAGGACCAGGGGCCTCAGGGCCTCAGGACCAGGGGCCTCAGTGCTTCAGGACCAGGGGCCTCAGGGCCTCAGGACCAGGGGCTTCAGGGCCAGTGGAAGCAAACATCAAAGATCCACCA
The DNA here is from genome assembly GCF_021184085.1 of Oncorhynchus gorbuscha. Lineage (NCBI taxonomy): Eukaryota > Metazoa > Chordata > Actinopteri > Salmoniformes > Salmonidae > Oncorhynchus > Oncorhynchus gorbuscha. The sequence goes on along the minus strand of NC_060174.1, from coordinate 10,027,469 downwards.
CCATCATTTTACATTAGTTATGGGGTTATTTTCTGCGTATGATTGCTATTTTTGACGCCAAACCCACCACTGGTGTGCGCGGCCAAAGAGCTTCATTTTCATGTCATTCAACAAATATAGTCTCTTTGTCAAGCATCCGATCCAAGGCAGGCTATCTGAACTGATGCCTATTTGGGTTGATTCTGTCTGCAGAATCAGGCCAACAGGCTTTTGGACCAACACCACACAGACAGATCCAAGTGATTAAGTAAACACTTTGAGAAGCCAATAAGTCAAATGCTGAACACCAGGTATAAATAACTGTCTTCAGCCTCTTTGTTCTCCCTCCCTCTCTCTCTGACTGCCTGACTGACCGACGATATAAATAGCAAGTCATTTAACTGTTGAGAAAAACTCACACAGCTTCTTTCATTCCGAATAATAAATAAAGATTGTTTTGATGACCCTGTTTTGATGACCCTGCCATTTATAAGCTTTTAGCATCATGTCTTCCACACAGAACCAATAATTTGCATTGGCTGTGCTTTCATTCATGATGGAACTGCAAGCCATTTTACATAAAATGCTATGAGTAGCACCATTTGCCTTACAATCAGACTACTCTCTCACAATTCACTTTTAGATTTATGTTCAATGTCACCACCTAAAGGCATTTTCCTCTTTTGAAATTAATTAATTAATTTGTTCATAAATTGCACTTCAGACCTTAAAAAAATACCTTATTTGAAAACGTATCTTCATAATGTAGCCTAGTTGAAATAAAAATACTGTTGAGTAATTAAGCCAATGTTTTGTCAGATACATAAAATAAACTGGAGTCATGCTACTTTTCCTTCTATCAATCTTGTACGTTGTTTATGCCCATTGGGATCCATTAAAACATCATTGTGTACTTAGCGATTCAGTGAGTTCACATTCCACTCTCTCAGGCTGCCGGCAGTCACTTCTTTCGACGCCAAAAAGCTATTTTTTCATGTCATCCAACAAATCTAAATGCCTGAAGTTTGCTAAATGTCATTGGAACTGGTGCTATGGTCAGATGACATGAAAACAGAGCTCTTTGGCCTGCACACCAGTGGTGGGTGTGGATGCATATGCAGGAAATAACCCCATACTTACTGTAAAATATAGTGGTGGATCTTTGATGATATGGGGCTATTTTGCTTCCTCAAGTCCTGGGGCCCAATAGTATTCTTTTTCAGTATTTTCTTTCCCCCCTCATCTTTATCAAGGGTGCTAATCATTTTGGCGCAGACTGTATACTGTATGTTCTGGTGCTTATTGTACGGTGGCGCTGGTTGGCGAGGGCAGGAGTGGTGGGAGTAGCACTTATAGAAATACCAACTCCATTAAATGATTTCTGCTGCAGCCATTATGGGTTAGGCAACCCGCAGTGGTCCAGGTATATACCTGGACCAGACAGATGGGCCATATTCAGAGGAGGTATATACCTGGACCAGACAGATGGGCCATATTCAGAGGGAGGTATATACCTGGACCAGACAGATGGGCCATATTCAGAGGGAGGTATATACCTGGACCAGACAGATGGGCCATATTCAGAGGGAGGTATATACCTGGACCAGACAGATGGGCCATATTCAGAGGGAGGTATATACCTGGACCAGACAGATAAGCAATATTCAGAGGGAGGTATATACCTGGACCAGACAGATGGGCCATATTCAGAGGGAGGTATATACCTGGACCAGACAGATGGGCCATATTCAGAGGGAGGTATATACCTGGACCAGACAGATAAGCCATATTCAGAGGGAGGTATATACCTGGACCAGACAGATACGCCATATTCAGAGGGAGGTATAGACCTGGACCAGACAGATGGGCCATATTCAGAGGGAGGTATATACCTGGACCAGACAGATGGGCCATATTCAGAGGGAGGTATATACCTGGACCAGACAGATGGGCCATATTCAGAGGGAGGTATATACCTGAACCAGACAGATAAGCCATATTCAGAGGGAGGTATATACCTGGACCAGACAGATGGGCCATATTCAGAGGGAGGTATATACCTGGACCAGACAGATGGGCCATATTCAGAGGGAGGTATATACCTGGACCAGACAGATGGGCCATATTCAGAAGGAGGTATATACCTGGACCAGACAGATGGGCCATATTCAGAAGGAGGTATATACCTGGACCAGACAGATGGGCCATATTCAGAGGGAGGTATATACCTGGACCAGACAGATAAGCCATATTCAGAGGGAGGTATATACCTGGACCAGACAGATACGCCATATTCAGAGGGAGGTATAGACCTGGACCAGACAGATAAGCCATATTCAGAGGGAGGTATATACCTGGACCAGACAGATAAGCCATATTCAGAGGGAGGTATATACCTGGACCAGACAGATGGGCCATATTCAGAGGGAGGTATATACCTGGACCAGACAGATGGGCCATATTCAGAGGGAGGTATATACCTGGACCAGACAGATGGGCCATATTCAGAGGGAGGTATATACCTGGACCAGACAGATGGGCCATATTCAGAGGGAGGTATATACCTGGACCAGACAGATGGGCCATATTCAGAGGGAGGTATATACCTGGACCAGACAGATGGGCCATATTCAGAGGGAGGTATATACCTGGACCAGACAGATGGGCCATATTCAGAGGGAGGTATATACCTGGACCAGACAGATGGGCCATATTCAGAGGGAGGTATATACCTGGACCAGACAGATAAGCCATATTCAGAGGGAGGTATATACCTGGACCAGACAGATAAGCCATATTCAGAGGGAGGTATATACCTGGACCAGACAGATAAGCCATATTCAGAGGGAGGTATATACCTGGACCAGACAGATAAGCCATATTCAGAGGGAGGTATATACCTGGACCAGACAGATGGGCCATATTCAGAGGGAGGTATATACCTGGACCAGACAGATGGGCCATATTCAGAGGGAGGTATATACCTGGACCAGACAGATAAGCAATATTCAGAGGGAGGTATATACCTGGACCAGACAGATAAGCCATATTCAGAGGGAGGTATATACCTGGACCAGACAGATGGGCCATATTCAGAGGGAGGTATATACCTGGACCAGACAGATGGGCCATATTCAGAGGGAGGTATATACCTGGACCAGACAGATGGGCCATATTCAGAGGGAGGTATATACCTGGACCAGACAGATGGGCCATATTCAGAGGGAGGTATATACCTGGACCAGACAGATAAGCCATATTCAGAGGGAGGTATATACCTGGACCAGACAGATATATTATTAAAATATCAATGTTATGCCAGCTGAGAAGCCCAAATAAGGTGGCTTTAAACCCTGTAGTTAGCAGGGAAATGCCCTCACCCCATTTGCCCTCCAAATGCTCCCCTTCGTCCCCATTTGCCCTCCAAACACTCCCCTCGGTTCCCATTTGCCCTCCAAACACTCCCCTCGGTTCCCATCTGCCCTCCAAACACTCCCCTCGGTTCCCATTTGCCCTCCAAACACTCCCCTCGGTCCCCATCTGCCATCCAAACACTCCCCTCGGTCCCCATCTGCCATCCAAACACTCCCCTCGGTCCCCATCTGCTGCTGTTGGCTGTGTCTGTGTTTTGAAGTGTCTGCTTTGAGTGAGTGAGTGAGTGAGTGAGTGAGTGAGTGAGTGAGTGAGTGAGTGAGTGAGTGAGTGAGTGAGTGAGTGGGTGTAGGGACTGTCCTGGGGTCAGGTGGTGCCTGAATGATTAATATTCCTGTACCAGCTAACAAGGAGGGTACAGCAGTGGGCATGAGGGGGAGGGGTCAAAGGGGAGACGTCCCCCGTCTCCTCTTCCAGCTAGCGATGCATGAAAGATGCAGCCGCAGGCTTCGCATGCTGAGCCCACACCCACACACATGGACAGAATGAAAAAGTGAGAGACAGACAGACAGAGAGAGAGAGAGGAAGGGGTGTGTGGGATGACACTGTGCAGACCTTCCAATCAGCCGCCAACAGGACTTTCTTGAAGTGTAGATAGAAAGTAACACTCTTTAAAAGACTTTTGTCCTCAGGCCAAACTCTCCCTCTTAATCAAGACTTTGGTCCTCAGGCCAAACTCTCCCTCTAAATCAAGACTTTGGTCCTCAGGCCAAACTCTCCCTCTAAATCAAGACTTTGGTCCTCACGCCAAACTCTCCCTCTAAATCAAGACTTTGGTCCTCAGGTCAAACTCTCCCTCTTAATCAAGACTTTGGTCCTCAGGCCAAACTCTCCCTCTAAATCAAGACTTTGGTCCTCAGGTCAAACTCTCCCTCTAAATCAAGACTTTGGTCCTCAGGTCAAACTCTCCCTCTTAATCAGGACCTTGGTCCTCAGGCCAAATGTTGGTGATGTTGGTCAGGGCATTACTCTCCTCTGGTCTAACAGACAGTGATGTTGGTCAGGGCATTACTCTCCTCTGGTCTAACAGACAGTGATGTTGGTCAGGGCATTACTCTCCTCTGGTCCTGTGTAGCTCAGTTGGTAGAGCATGGCGCTTGTAACGCCAGGGTAGTGGGTTCGATCCCCGGGACCACCCATACGTAGAATGTATGCACACATGACTGTAAGTCGCTTTGGATAAAAGCGTCTGCTAAATGGCATATATTATTATTATTATTATTGGTCTAACAGACTGTGATGTTGGTCAGAGCATTACTCTCCTCTGGTCTAACAGACTGTGATGTTGGTCAGAGCATTACTCTCCTCTGGTCTAACAGACTGTGATGTTGGTCAGAGCATTACTCTCCTCTGGTCTAACAGACTGTGATGTTGGTCAGGGCATTACTCTCCTCTGGTCTAACAGACTGTGATGTTGGTCAGGGCATTACTCTCCTCTGGTCTAACAGACTGTGATGTTGGTCAGGCATTACTCTCCTCTGGTCTAACAGACTGTGATGTTGGTCAGAGCATTACTCTCCTCTGGTCTAACAGACTGTGATGTTGGTCAGGGCATTACTCTCCTCTGGTCTAACAGACAGTGATGTTGGTCAGAGCATTACTCTCCTCTGGTCTAACAGACTGTGATGTTGGTCAGGGCATTACTCTCCTCTGGTCTAACAGACTGTGATGTTGGTCAGGGCATTACTCTCCTCTGGTCTAACAGACTGTGATGTTGGTCAGAGCATTACTCTCCTCTGGTCTAACAGACTGTGATGTTGGTCAGGGCATTACTCTCCTCTGGTCTAACAGACAGTGATGTTGGTCAGAGCATTACTCTCCTCTGGTCTAACAGACTGTGATGTTGGTCAGGGCATTACTCTCCTCTGGTCTAACAGACTGTGATGTTGGTCAGGGCATTACTCTCCTCTGGTCTAACAGACTGTGATGTTGGTCAGGGCATTACTCTCCTCTGGTCTAACAGACTGTGATGTTGGTCAGGGCATTACTCTCCTCTGGTCTAACAGACTGTGATGTTGGTCAGAGCATTACTCTCCTCTGGTCTAACAGACTGTGATGTTGGTCAGGGCATTACTCTCCTCTGGTCTAACAGACTGTGATGTTGGTCAGGGCATTACTGTCCATTCACATTTCTCTGTCACCATAATTCACCACAGAGGGCCAGGATGCAGAACAACTGGTTTTTGCCGTCGACTCGCAGGTAACGGAGGATGCCAGCTTGTGTCTCTATTTTGGTCCATTCTGGTGCGTGTTTCCCTTTGAATCCTCACAGCCACCTGAAACGAAGTGATTAGACTGATACAGCTGCGGGCTCTCATCCTACCAGCTGCAGCTATATGCCAGGTCAATGCTATGAGCCAAAGGATGTGTGTGATATAATGTTTTGATGTTTAAAAGATGAAGGCTGATTATGTAACAGCTTATCATATCCAGTCCAAAGACCAGGGCTTTGATGCAGCAAATTGATGACAATAGTTGATGTGTGTTTTTATGTGTTGTTTGTTTAGATTATATAGTATTATTATTGAAAACATGTGGGGAAAGTATAAGCTCAGTCTCTCTCTCTGCTGTGTGTGTGTGTGTGTGTGTGTGTGTGTGTGTGTGTGTGTGTGTGTGTGTGTGTGTGTGTGTGTGTGTGTGTGTGTGTGTGTGTGTGTGTGTGTGTGTGTGTGTGTGTGTGTGTGTGTGTGTGTGTGTGTGTGTGTGTGTGTGTGTGTGTGTGTTAAATCCAGTGGGGGGAAAAAATATTGAAACTGCACAAACATATTCAACATTTTTATTTTATCCAGATACATTTTCTTTTTCCATCCGCCATGTTTTGTTGCTTTAAAAAGGGAGGCACGGCTTCTATCAGCAACTTTATCAACTTTTACATTTTGATACACAAGACCGGTGTAAACTCTGATAAACTCTGATAAATGGACTAACAGAGAATGCTCAGTTTGTTGACACCAAGGGTTTAAATCCATTTGCTCTTTTCCCTGGCACAAAGAGAGGTTTTGTGGTCTGTAATCAATAGTAATATGTATTCATTGTTCCTTGTTTAAGGAGTGTTGTGGGATGAAATAAAACATAATGATGACTTGGCAAAGAATAATCTCCTCACTGACTTGACAAAATACATTTGGAATAGAGAATCATTTAGTGTGTTTGTGTATCTGAGAGAGGGGGAAAGACGAAGAGAGAGAGAGAGAGAGAGAGAGAGAGACAAAGAGAGAGAGACAGAGAGAGACGAGAGAGAGAGACAAAAAGACAAAGAGAGAGAGAGACAAAGAGAGACAGAGAGAGACAAAGAGAGAGAGACAAAAAGACAAAGAGAGACAAAGAGAGACAGAGAGAGACAAAGAGAGACAAAGACAAAAGAGAGAGAGAGAGAAAAAGAGAGAGAGACAAAGAGAGAGACAAAGAGACAAAGAGAGAGACAAAGAGAGAGAGAGACAAAGAGAGACAGAGAGAGACAAAGAGAGAGAGACAAAAAGACAAAAGAGAGAGAGAGAGAGAGACAAAGAGAGAGAGACAGAGAGAGACAAAGAGAGAGAGAGACAGAGAGAGACAAAGAGAGAGAGACAAAAAGACAAAGAGAGAGAGAGAGAGAGAGAGAGAGACAAAGAGAGAGAGAGAGAAAGAGAGAGAGAGAGACAAAGAGAGAGAGAGAAAGAGAGAGACAAAGAGAGAGAGACAAAGAGAGAGAGACAGAGAGAGACAAAGAGAGAGAGAGAGACAAAGCGAGAGAGAGACAAATAGAGAGAGAGACAAAGAGAGAGAGAGACAAAGAGACAAAGAGAGAGAGAGAGAGAGACAAAGAGAGACAGAGAGAGACAAAGAGAGAGAGACAAAAACACAAAGAGAGAGAGAGAGACAAAGAGAGAGAGACAGAGAGAGACAAAGAGAGAGAGACAAAAAGACAAAGAGAGAGAGAGAGAGAGAGACAAAGAGAGAGAGACAGAGAGAGACAAAGAGAGAGAGACAAAAAGACAAAGAGAGAGAGAGACAGAGAGAGACAAAGAGAGAGAGACAAAAAGACAAAGATAGAGAGACAGAGAGAGACAAAGAGAGAGAGAAAAGACAGAGAGAGAGACAAAAGAGAGAGAGACAAAAAGACAAAGATAGAGAGAGAGAGAGACAAAGAGAGACAGAGAGAGACAAAAAGACAAAGAGAGAGAGAGAGACAGAGCGACACAAAGAGAGAGAGACAGAGCGAGACAAATAGACAAAGAGAGAGACAGAGAGAGACAGAGAGAGAGACAGAGAGAGAGAGAGAGACAAAGAGAGAGACAGAAGAGAGAGACAGAAGAGACAAAGAGAGAGACAAAGAGAGAGACAGAGAGAGACAAAGAGAGAGAGACAAAAAGACAAAGATAGAGAGAGAGAGAGAGAAAAAGAGAGACAGAGAGAGACAAAGAGAGAAGAGAGAGAAGAGAGAGACAAGAGAGAGAGACAGAGCGAGAGAGAGACAGAGACAAGACAAAGAGAGACAAAGAGAGAGACAAAGAGAGAGACAGACAAAGAGAGAGAGACAGAGAGAGACAAAGAGAGAGAGAGACAAAGAGAGAGAGAGAGACAAAGAGAGAGAGACAGAGAGAGACATAGAGAGAGAAACGAAGAGAGAGACAAAGAGAGAGAGACAAAGAGAGAGAGACGGAGCGAGACAAATAGAGAGAGACAGAGCGAGACAAAGAGAGAGAGAGACAAAGAGAGAGAGACAAATAGAGAGAAGAGAGAGAGACAAATAGAGAGAGAGACAGAGAGAGAAACGAAGAGAGAGACAAAGAGAGAGAGACAAAGAGAGAGAGACAGAGCAAGACAAATAGAGAGAAACAGAGTGAGACAAAGAGAGAGAGAGAGACAAAGAGAAAGAGACAAATAGAGAGAGAGACAGAGAGAGAGAGAAATGAAGAGAGAGACAAATAGAGAGAGAGAGAAAGAGAGAGAGACAAATAGAGAGAGAGACAGAGAGAGAAACGAAGAGAGAGACAAAGAGAGAGAGACAGAGCAAGACAAATAGACAGAGACAGAACGAGACAAATAGAGAGAGACAGAGTGAGACAAAGAGAGAGAGAGACAAAGAGAGAGAGACAAATAGAGAGAGAGTCAGAGAGAGAGAAATTAAGAGAGAGAGACAAATAGAGAGAGAGAGAAAGAGAGAGAGACAAATAGAGAGAGAGACAGAGAGAGAAATGAAGAGAGAGAGACAAATAGAGAGAGGGAGACAAAGAGAGAGAGACAAATAGAGAGAGAGACAGAGAGAGACAGAGAGGGAGACAAGAGAGAGAGACAATAGAGAGAGAGACAGAGAGAGAGACAGAGAGAGAGACAAATAGAGAGACAGAGAGAGAGAGAAGAGGAGAGAGAGAGATAAATAGAGAGAGAGAGAGAGAAACGAAGAGAGAGAGACAAATAGAGAGAGAGAGAAAGAGAGAGAGACAAACAAACAAAGAGAGAGAGACAAAGAGAGAGAGACAAATAGAGAGAGAGACAGAAGAGACAGAGAGAGAGAGACAAATAGAGAGACAAAGAGAGAGACAAAGAGAGAGAGACAAATAGAGAGAGAAAGAGAGAGAGAGAGACAGAGAGAGACAAATAGAGAGAGAGACAAAGAGAGAAAGACAAATAGAGAGAGACAGACAGACAGAGACAGAGAGATAGAGAGAGACAAATAGAAGAGAGAGAGACAAAGAGAGAGAGACAAAGAGAGAGAGACAAATAGAGAGAGACAAAGAGAGAGAGACAAATAGAGAGAGAGAGAGAAATAGAGAGAGAGAGACAAAGAGAGACAAAGAGAGACAACAAAGAGAGAGAGACAAAGAGAGAAAGACATAGAGAGAGACAGAGACAATGAGAGAGAGACAAATAGAGAGAGAGACAAATAGAGAGAGAGACAGAGAGGGAGACAATGAGAGAGAGACAAATAGAGAGAGAGACAAATAGAGAGAGAGACAGAGAGAGACAGAGAGAGAGAGAGACAGAGAGAGAGAGAGACAGAGAGAGAGAGAGACAAATAGAGAGAGAGACAAATAGAGAGAGAGACAAAGAGAGAGAGAGAGACAAATAGAGAGAGACAAAGAGAGAGAAAGACATAGAGAGAGACAAAGAGAGAGAGACAAATAAGAGAGACAAAGAGACATAGAGAGACAAAGATAAACAAAGAGAGAGAGACAAATAGAGACTGAGACAGAGAGTGAGACAGAGAGAGAGAGACAAAGAGAGAGAGACAAATAGAGAGAGAGACAAAGAGAGAGAGAGACAAATAGAGAGAGAGACAGAGAGAGAGAAAAAAAAGAGAGAGAGACAAATAGAGAGAGAGACAAAGAGAGAAAGACAAATAGAGAGAGACAAAGAGAGAAAGACATAGAGAGAGACAGAGAGAGAAACAAAGAGAGAGAGGCAAATAGAGAGAGAGACAAAGAGAGAAAGACATAGAGAGAGACAGAGAGAGAACAAAGAGAGAGAGGCAAAGAGAGAGAGAGAGAGAGACAAAGAGAGAAAGACAAATAGAGAGAGACAAAGAGAGAGAAGACAAGAGAGAGACAAGAGAGAAAAATAGAGAGAGAGACAAATAGAGAGAGAGACAGAGAGTGAGACAGAGAGAGAGAGACAAATAGAGGGAGAGACAAATAGAGAGAGAGACAGAGAGAGAAACAAAGAGAAAGAGGCAAATAGAGAGAGAGACAAATAGAGAGTGAGACAGAGAGTGAGACAGAGAGAGAGAGACAAAGAGGAAGAGACAAATAGAGAGAGAGACAGAGAGAGAAACAAAGAGAGAGAGACAAATAGAGAGAGAAACAAAGAGAGAGAGGCAAATAGAGAGAGAGACACGAAGAGAGGAGGGTGAGTGAGGAAAAGCGGTTAACTGTATTACAGTTCCACACACACACACACACACACACACACACACACACACACACACACACACACACACACACACACACACACACACACACACACACACACACACACACACACACACACACACACACACACACACACACACACACACACACACACACATCTGGCCTATCTGTGGCCTTGTTTGGTACTGTTATCACCAGGTTCCACCTACTGCCCAACTTGTTCCGTCACGTCCCATGATGCCTCAGTTTCCCCAGGATACTGCTTGCTGAAGCAGTTTGTTTTCGCTAGTTGAGCCCATTTATTGTGAAAGAGGTGTCCTCAGCAAATTAGAAGAGACAACCCTGTAAATCTCTCTACGAAGATGTATCATACATAAGCTTGTTCTTTGTTTATTACCTGTGAAAGTTTACAAAGTTAAAAAGAGAAGGGCCAAAAAATGTATGCTAATCTGATAAACTATTGCTGCACTCTCAGAAAAAAAGGTGCTATTTGGAACCTAAAATGGTTCTTTACCTGTCCACATAGGAGAACCCTTTGAAGAACCATTTTCTGGTTCCAGGTAGAACCCTTTTGAGTTCCATGTGGAACCCTTTCAACAGACAGTTCTACCTGGAACCAAAAAGTGTTCTACCTGGAACCCAAAAGGTTTCTCCTATGGGGACAGCCGAAGAACCCTTTTGGAACCCAGTTCCAGGTAGAACTGTCTGATGAAAGGGTTCTATATGGAACTCAAAAGGGTTGTTCAGTTGTCCCCATAGGCGAACCATTTTTGGTTCCAGTTAACCATGTGTATGTGACCAATAACATTTGATTTGATTTTGATTTATTTGATTCTGACTAGTACAGGTGAACTCTGGAAGATATGATCAGTGAGTTTCATCTGAAGGACATAGGAGGGTGGAACTGAACTGAAACACTGTCTTTTTACAGCTTACATCAGGTAGAGGATGCATGGCTAGGATGGATAACTCAGGCATACCAGCAGCCAGTGAAGTGGATGCTGAGAGCTGGCACACACAAATTCCTTATTACTGAGGGAGAACCCACTGAAAGTAGTTGAAGTAAAAGGTCATGGATAAACGTTTAACACAATTGGGTGCAGTGAGGCAGCGAAACATGGTTATACCCGAGGACTCCATAATGACATTTTCTAAATTGATCCCACAATGCCATGTGAGTAGTCCTTTCACCTTCGGCACTCAAGCACTCACCGGAAGACAATCCTGTTTGCATATTACAACACCAAATATGCTGTCATCTAATCACGTCTCACTATGTTCTGTCGCCTCAACAAGAGTTAGAAAAAAACGGGTGAATACAACCATCAGTAGTACAGTAACATTATAGCACTGTAGCTATCAAATCCAATCTACACTACTTCTGTTTTCATTCTTTTCTTACATTTCGACTTACCAAAAACATGACAAAAAAAATCTAGAAAAGTGTTTTCAGAAGATGCCAGCTGTTTTGAAACAGATGGTTAGTTTGACCTGGCATGCAGAGAACTCTCCTCAAGACCATAACCTCTCCAGGTTTCATCTATCCATTTCCTGTCCAGGTTTCATCTTGTCATAACCTCTCCAGGTTTCATCTATCCATTTCCTGTCCAGGTTTCATCTTGTCATAACCTGTCCAGGTTTCATCTATCCATTTCCTGTCCAGGTTTCATCTTGTCATAACCTGTCCAGGTTTCATCTATCCATTTCCTGTCCAGGTTTCCACTTGTCATTTCCTGTCCAGCTTTCATCTTGTCATAACCTGTCCAGGTTTCATCTAGCCATAACCTGTCCAGGTTTCCACTTGTCATTTCCTGTCCAGGTTTCAACTTGTCATTTCCTGTCCAGGTTTCAACTTGTCATTTCCTGTCCAGGTTTCAACTTGTCATTTCCTGTCCAGCTTTCATCTTGTCATAACCTGTCCAGGTTTCATCTAGCCATAACCTGTCCAGGTTTCAACTTGTCATTTCCTGTCCAGGTTTCAACTTGTCATTTCCTGTCCAGGTTTCAACTTGTCATTTCCTGTCCAGGTTTCATCTTGTCATTTCCTGTCCAGGTTTCATCTTGTCATTTCCTGTCCAGGTTCCATCTTGTCATTTCCTGTCCAGGTTCCATCTTGTCATTTCCTATCCAGGTTTCATCTAGCCATAACCTCTCTAGGTTTCATCTCATCATTTCCTACTTCCTACTTGCTTGTCTCTCTCTCTGCCCTGCACCATATCATGTCAATTAAAGACTATTCTCCAGCTTTGATATATCCCTGGGTTGTTTGAGAAGCTGCCATGGAAAGGTCAGTCACGACCTTAGCCCTGGCAAGGAGTCCTCTTGTCAGAGATGACTGGTAGTATTTATAGAGAAACAACAGCAGCCCAGTCTATTACTTAGTAATGCCCATCTTCCATATCCACGCTGAGATAGTGCCTCTGATACGCTTGACAGGCAGTTGAGATTATGATGTAAACTCTTGAGTAATTAGCAATTAAAAGGCAGTACCGCACATCTTGAAAAAAATAAACATGCACTGAACCCTTTCATCACCTTATCCTGCCTCCTTCTCTTTCCAAAACACTGTAATGTTTTTTATTTCATTAAAGTTTTGGCGTCTATGAAAGGGACTTGTTAATGCTTTTAACTTCGTTTGAGATTATACCAGCTATTTCCATTGAGCTAGTGTCAGCTTCCTCTTATTTTAGTTTTCTTTCCTAAAGTGAACCATCAGACAGGAAGTTGTCACCTCTTCAATGAACATCTAAAGTATAAAATAGCCAGCACTCTTCATGTGTTTACTCTGGGGCTGTCAAAGTTAATTACGGTAATTCAAGTTAACTTTTTTGTAATTTGCGTGCACACTTTATTTTTATTGTGATGAATCGCTTTGTCTGAAAGTGTTAAAAATGCAAAATGTCTACAGCTAAAAACAACAATGCGATGTCAAAACAAGTTCACATTGAGGTTAAAGAAAGTGTGCTTCATCAATTTACCTGATTTTTCTAAACCTTACTTTAGACAAAATCAAGGCATCTATATTTTTGTATAAAAAAAATCTTATATTGCAGCTCAATTTGAGTAAATTCTGAATTTGTTAATTAATCATGATTAATCGCAACAAATCCTACGATGAACTTGCAACAAAAATAATCATTTGTTGACAGCCCTAGTTTGTGTACAAGCCGCTCGACAAATGAACTCTGCCCAAGGGGCGAGCAGAGAGCTGCCTGCGTAAGCACTCCAATCTACTAGCCAGATGGGAATATTATTTTTCTTATTTTTTATTTAACTAGGCAAGTCAGTTAAGAACAAATTCTTATTTTCAATGACGGCCTGGGAACAGTGGGTTAACTGCCTCTTCAGGGGCAGAACGACAGATTTGTACCTTGTCAGCTCAGGGATTCAATCTTGCAACCTTTCGGTTACTAGTCCAACGCTCTAACCACTAGGCTGCCTGCCGCCCCAAATATGTTGGGAATGAAGACAGATGACGTGATTAGGTGCATCTCACAGCATAGTCACTGGGCCTCAGCGCCCATCTAATCATGGCTGAAGAGCCTCTAGTCCAATCCACTGGTGATGACCAGTTGCTGAAGAGCCTCTAGTCCAATCCACTGGTGATGACCAGTTGCTGAAGAGCCTCTCGTCCAATCCACTGGAGATGACCAGTTGCTGAAGAGCCTCTAGTCCAATCCACTGGAGATGACCAGTTGCTGAAGAGCCTCTAGTCCAATCCACTGGAGATGACCAGTTGCTGAAGAGCCTCTAGTCCAATCCACTGGAGATGACCAGTTGCTGAAGAGCCTCTAGTCCAATCCACTGGAGATGACCAGTTGCTGAAGAGCCTCTAGTCCAATCCACTGGAGATGACCAGTTGCTGAAGAGCCTCTAGTCCAATCCACTGGAGATGACCAGTTGCTGAAGAGCCTCTAGTCCAATCCACTGGAGATGACCAGTTGCTGAAGAGCCTCTAGTCCAATCCACTGGTGATGACCAGTTCTGGCAAATCGCCTTTCCATTATGAACTTACAGGAGCATTTAGGGTTAAGTGCTTTGCTCAAGGGCATAGATAGATTTTTCACCTAGTTGGCTTTGGGATTCAAACCAGCAACCTTTCGGTTACTGCCCCAACGCGCTTAACCGCCAGGCTACCTGCTGCTTCAGTACCATCATTCCCCATCAAAAACCAGCGGAGCGTACTAACAGCCTTGGAGTGCGCCTTGTCCTAAATCATAATTCACTCACTCCTCAAGTTGAGTTTCTCTCCCTGGACTGATTGTGCCACAGTACTGTCTCTTTCTCTCCCTGGACTGCTTGTGAAACAGTACTGTCTCTTTCTCTCCCTGGACTGATTGAGCCACAGTACTGTCTCTTTCTCTCCCTGGACTGATTGAGCCACAGTACTGTCTCTTTCTCTCCCTGGACTGATTGAGCCACAGTACTGTCTCTTTCTCTCCCTGGACTGATTGAGCCACAGTACTGTCTCTTTCTCTCCCTGGACTGATTGAGCCACAGTACTGTCTCTTTCTCTCCCTGGACTGATTGAGCCACAGTACTGTCTCTTTCTCTCCCTGGACTGATTGAGCCACAGTACTGTCTCTTTCGATGTTTTGCTCATTAAGAAGAAGTGATGGATAATAGTCCACATCAATTCCAAGACACTCGTTGTGATCGGACTCTTTAGTGATAGAATAGATGACAGAGAAGTTTTAAAAACAGGATTGAGGAATTGGCTGAACACCTGAAAGCTATCGTGAAATCCTAGACCCATGGATCCTGTCTTCAATGCATTTCAGGTGTCACCTCATTAAAGTTCTCCATTTCTTCCACAATCGTCACAGTAAAATGTAATTGGAAGCGCCTATCGATAAAACACGGAAGGGCTCCTCGTCTTTCGACTAAATAAAAAATGCCGTCCCCATCATGTTTCCCTGCTATTCTAAATGGTACGGAAGGAAAGACCTGGCAGGTTGTTGCTAAATGCCTCTCTGAAATGACATGCTAATGCTTGGTCAAGAGCCATTTACTGTGCTGAGCACGTCCCTGCATAATCTGGCATGGAACATCAGCCATGTAAGTGGAACTGTAGGTAAATTTGCCAGGGGGTGAGATTTTAATAGATTAGCATAATTACATGAGATGCTAATGGTGTGCTGGCTAACGTGCTAATACATACTTAATGATGTATGAATTAGCCTCACTTTGGCTGCTGAGACAACAACTTGTTTTCCATTGGCACGAGTTATGGAGAGTCATCAGAGAGACAGGCATGATAAAAAAGACTAAAGACTAAATAAAAATATTTTTGAAATTAAAAAGTTAAGATGCAGCCATTTTGAATTTTTATGCATCTCTGAGCAGTGTTCCATGTTTTCATGTGTATCTGAGCTATTTGCTGTTCAAGCAGGCAGAAATATAGCCGGTAAGATTTGTATTTTTATTTATTTCACCTTTCTTTAACCAGGTAGGCTAGTTGAGAACACCTTTATTTAACCAGGTAGGCTAGTTGAGAACAAGTTCTCATTTGCAACTGCGACCTGGCCAAGAGAAAGCATAGCAGTGTGAACAGACAACACAGAGTTACACGTGGAGTAAACAATTAACAAGTCAATAACACAGTAGAAAAAAAGTCTATATACATTGTGTGCAAAAAGCATGAGGAGGTAGGCGAATAATTACAATTTTGCAGATTAACACTGGAGTGATAAATTATCAGATTATCATGTACAGGTAGAGATATTGGTGTGCAAAAGAGCAGAAAAGTAAATAAATAAAAACAGTATGGGGATGAGGTAGGTAAAATTGGGTGGGCTATTTACCGATGGACTATGTACAGCTGCAGCGATCGGTTAGCTGCTCAGATAACAGATGTTTGAAGTTGGTGAGGGAGATAAAAGTCTCCAACTTCAGCGATTTTTTGCAATTCGTTCCAGTCACAGGCAGCAGAGAACTGGAACGAAATGAGGTGTTGGCTTTAGGGATGATCAGTGAGATACACCTGCTGGAGCGCGTGCTATGGGTGAGTGATGAATCATGCAAAACTCTTCATAGCCAGCTGTATTTCGTACTGCTTTAACAGCAAGTTATTTTGCAACCCATGCAGGTAACTGTACAGTGTCTTTAATGAAACTCCAGGGAAGTCATTCTGTTGTAAATGTTCACGGCAGGGAGCCACACTATTAACTATTAACTGCCATTTCTTCACTGTTCAATCCAATGCCTGTGAAATATTGAATAGCATTGCAAATGAAAGGAAGTGAATGTCATCCACTTTTCCAAGTTGAATGACTGACATGGCAGCCTGAGAGAGTGGAATATGAACTCACTGAATCCTGACTCTTCAAAAGCTCTGGAAACATGAGCAACCAAAAGTGCACAATGATGTTTTAATGGATCCCAATGGGCGTAAACAATGTACAAGATTGATAGAAGCAAAAGTAGCTTTATAACATTGTCTATCTATACTGAACAAAAATATATACGCAACATGTAAAGTGTTGGTTCCATGTTTTATGAGGTGAAAAAAAAGATCCCAGAAATGTTCCATATGCACAAAAAAACGTATTTCTCTCAAATGTTGTGCACAAATGTATTACATCTCTGTTAGTGAGCTTTTCTCCTTTGCCAAGATAATCCATTCACCTGACAGGTGTGGCATATCAACAAGCTGATTAAACAGCATCGTCATTACCCAGGTGCACCTTGTGCTGGGGACAATAAAAGGCCACTCTAAAATGTTTTGTCGCACAACACAATGCCACAGATGTCTCAAGTTTTAGAGAATATGGCAGTACGTCCAACCGGCCTCACAACCACATACCACATGTAACTAAGCCAGCCAAGGACCTCCGCTTCTTCACCTGCGGGATCGTCTGAGACCAGCCACCATCGACAGATGATGAAACTGAGCAGTAGTTCTGTCTGAAATAAAGCCCTTTTGTGGGGAAAAACTCATTCTGATTGGTTGGGCCTGGCTCCCCAGTGGGTGGGCCTATGACCTCCAAGGCCCACCCATGGCTGCACCTCTGCC
Source organism: Oncorhynchus gorbuscha (assembly GCF_021184085.1). Classification (NCBI taxonomy): domain Eukaryota; kingdom Metazoa; phylum Chordata; class Actinopteri; order Salmoniformes; family Salmonidae; genus Oncorhynchus; species Oncorhynchus gorbuscha. Next base: position 10,010,192 of record NC_060174.1, on the reverse strand, counting down.
CGGTCATGTGAAGTCTACAGATTAGGGCCTAATGAATTTATTTCAATGGACTGATTTCCTTATATGATCTGTAACTCGGTAAAATCGTTGATGCGTTTATACTTTTGTACAGTATACTTACAGGGTCATGACAGGGTCATCAAAATAATCTTATTTATTATTCGGAATGAAAGAAGCTGTGTGAGTTTTTCTCAACAGTTAAATGACTTGCTATTTATATCGTCGGTCAGTCAGGCAGTCAGAGAGAGAGGGAGGGAGAACAAAGAGGCTGAAGACAGTTATTTATACCTGGTGTTCAGCATTTGACTTATTGGCTTCTCAAAGTGTTTACTTAATCACTTGGATCTGTCTGTGTGGTGTTGGTCCAAAAGCCTGTTGGCCTGATTCTGCTGACAGAATCAACCCAAATAGGCATCAGTTCAGATAGCCTGCCTTGGATCGGATGCTTGACAAACAGACTACATTTGTTGGGTTGGTGTCAAAAATAGCAATCATACGCAGAAAATAACCCCATATGTACTGTAAAATATGGTGGTGGATCTATGATGTAATGGGGCTATTTTGTTTCCACTGGTCCTGAGGTCCTTGTTAAGGTCAACGGCATCATAAACTTTACTCAGTACCAGGACATTCTTGCCAGAATTCTGGTTGCCTCTGCCAAGAGGCTGAAACTTGGCCGCAAGTGGATCTTCCAGTAAGACAATAACCCCAAGTGGATCTTCCAGTAAGACAATAACCCCAAGTGGATCTTCCAGTAAGACAATAACCCCAAGTGGATCTTCCAGTAAGACAATAACCCCAAGTGGATCTTCCAGTAAGACAATAACCCCAAGCACACATCAACATCTACAAAGAAATGGTTCATTGACTACAAAGGGTGCCAATCATTTTGGACCTGGCTGTATATATAAGGCTGTATATATAAGGCTGTATATATACACTCATTGACATTAGTTGTTTATCATTGCAAAGGACACAGCCAACACAATAAACTATAAGCAGCAATCCATCTTGTTTACACAGCAGGATCCTCCTCACCGTCATCTATTAAGGTGTGGAACAAGAACAAGAGCGAGACAGAGGCAGAGAATCACCCCTAAGCCCAGGGAGGCTGATACTAGCACAAAACCTCATTCCCTTGCCCCTCCTCTGCCGGTGCCTTTCTCAGATGTTTTCATTGGCCAAAGTCAGTCAAGGTAACAAGGGCCATGAGGGCCTGTGTCTGGGCAACCTGATTACAGCAGGTGACTCACACTACTGTCCCCCGGGAGCATTGTGTGTGTGTGTGTGTGTGTGTGTGTGTGTGTGTGTGTGTGTGTGTGTGTGTGTGTGTGTGTGTGTGTGTGTGTGTGTGTGTGTGTGTGTGTGTGTGTGTGTGTGTGTGTGTGTGTGTGTGTGTGTGTGTGTGTGTGTGTGTGTGTGGAGGACATAATTAAGACACAATCACAGGGGTATTGAAGTCAACTGTTCTGGCGTCACACTGAGGGTGTCTGCTGTTGATTGTGGTAGGGATATCATATCACAACTACACAACGAATTCTTTGAGGAGATTTATTTTAAACGGATCATAGCCATTAAGGGTTTTCTCAACTCATTTTTCATCTTTAATTAGCAAGGATTATTGCGAGCACCCCATATAGCACCCCATATAGCACCCCATAGCACCCCATATAGCACCCCATAGCACCCCATATAGCACCCCATATAGCACCCCATAGCACCCCATAGCACCCCATATAGCACCCCATAGCACCCCATATAGCACCCCATAGCACCCCATATAGCACCCCATATAGCACCCCATAGCACCCCATAGCACCCCATATAGCACCCCATAGCACCCCATATAGCACCCCATATAGCACCCCATATAGCACCCCATATAGCACCCCATAGCACCCCATAGCACCCCATATAGCACCCCATAGCACCCCATAGCACCCCATAGCACCCCATATAGCACCCCATATAGCACCCCATAGCACCCCATATAGCACCCCATAGCACCCCATAGCACCCCATAGCACCCCATATAGCACCCCATATAGCACCCCATATAGCACCCCATATAGCACCCCATATAGCACCCCATATAGCACCCCATATAGCACCCCATATAGCACCCCATATAGCACCCCATATAGCACCCCATAGCACCCCATATAGCACCCCATATAGCACCCCATATAGCACCCCATATAGCACCCCATAGCACCCCATAGCACCCCATATAGCACCCCATATAGCACCCCATATAGCACCCCATATAGCACCCCATATAGCACCCCATAGCACCCCATATAGCACCCCATAGCACCCCATAGCACCCCATATAGCACCCCATATAGCACCCCATATAGCACCCCATAGCACCCCATATAGCACCCCATATAGCACCCCATATAGCACCCCATATAGCACCCCATATAGCACCCCATATAGCACCCCATAGCACCCCATAGCACCCCATATAGCACCCCATATAGCACCCCATATAGCACCCCATATAGCACCCCATATAGCACCCCATAGCACCCCATATAGCACCCCATATAGCACCCCATATAGCACCCCATATAGCACCCCATATAGCACCCCATAGCACCCCATAGCACCCCATATAGCACCCCATATAGCACCCCATATAGCACCCCATATAGCACCCCATAGCACCCCATATAGCACCCCATATAGCACCCCATATAGCACCCCATAGCACCCCATATAGCACCCCATATAGCACCCCATATAGCACCCCATATAGCACCCCATATAGCACCCCATAGCACCCCATATAGCACCCCATATAGCACCCCATAGCACCCCATATAGCACCCCATATAGCACCCCATATAGCACCCCATAGCACCCCATATAGCACCCCATAGCACCCCATATAGCACCCCATATAGCACCCCATATAGCACCCCATAGCACCCCATAGCACCCCATATAGCACCCCATATAGCACCCCATAGCACCCCATATAGCACCCCATATAGCACCCCATATAGCACCCCATAGCACCCCATATAGCACCCCATATAGCACCCCATATAGCACCCCATATAGCACCCCATAGCACCTCATATAGCACCCCATATAGCACCCCATAGCACCCCATAGCACCCCATATAGCACCCCATATAGCACCCCATATAGCACCCCATATAGCACCCCATAGCACCCCATATAGCACCCCATATAGCACCCCATATAGCACCCCATAGCACCCCATAGCACCCCATATAGCACCCCATATAGCACCCCATAGCACCCCATATAGCACCCCATAGCACCCCATATAGCACCCCATAGCACCCCTACTCAACAAAGTTCAATGAGTCAAATGAACAACGTGAATGGTATGTGATCTGACAGTAAATTGAGCAATTGCTTATCAAGTTAGTCAGTCTCATAATAGACTGCAAAGTCTTGAAGTAAACAACTAAGTCTGTCATGAATCGCTATAGCACTTTTGATTGACAGATTATGCTTCTCTCTCCGGTTGGCTGATATACAGCATATACGATTTCTGTTGACGTCAGGAACAAGGGACAATGAAGATAGTGCTATTTCAGCCCAGGGAAAGCTTGAACCTGAGCAGCTGACGGATGTCATTGCACGGAGAGAAGGATCCAAATGAAAACAAATGATTGCAGGTTTGTTACAATAGATGAGAACGTACCCTCTTGTGAAGATTGGACCCATTGAGGATATATATTATATCGTACTGGCTTCACTGTCTCTTATTGTCCATATCACGTTCAGCTGTAACTGCCAGTGACTGTATTGGGAAAACCACTCTGTCATCATATTACATTAGATCAACTGACAACTTTGATGGGAGCATCTCCTTTTCGTACATTGAGGCTGGCGAGCATGGCTCATCTTTCCACACGCATAACATCCTTCATAATGTTGGACGACCATTTGACTCAACCCCGAAAACAACCTAAACCAACCGTTGCTGGCTCTGGTATTTGCCGTTTCACATGGGCCCTTTTCAGCACGGCTCCAGCGACTATGATGGATGCGGCCAGCTCAGCACAAGGCCAGCTCAGCACAAGGCCAGCTCAGCACAAGGCCAGCTCAGAACAAGACCAGCTCAGAACAAGGCCAGCTCAGCACAAGGCCAGCTCAGCACAAGGCCAGCTCAGCACAAGGCCAGCTCAGAACAAGGCCAGCTCAGCACAAGGCCAGCTCAGAACAAGGCCAGCTCAGCACAAGGCCAGCTCAGCACAAGGCCAGCTCAGAACAAGGCCAGCTCAGCACAAGGCCAGCTCAGCATAAGGCCAGCTCAGCACAAGGCCAGCTCAGAACAAGGCCAGTTCAGAAAAAGGCCAGCTCAGAAAAAGGCCAGCTCAGCACAAGGCCAGCTCAGAACAAGGCCAGCTCAGCACAAGGCCAGCTCAGCACAAGGCCAGTTCAGCAAAAAAGGCCAGCTCAGAACAAGGCCAGCTCAGCACAAGGACAGGTCAGCACAAGGCCAGCTCAGAACAAGGCCAGCTCAGAACAAGGCCAGCTCAGCACAAGGCCAGCTCAGAACAAGGCCAGCTCAGCACAAGGCCAGCTCAGAACAAGGCCAGCTCAGCACAGCTTGGTTTGGCTCAGTAGTGTGAGAATCCTTTTTAAGGTCTATAGACATGTGCACCCTTAAACGATTGCATAGGCTTCCATGTGGATAAGCACATAACTAAACCTTTCTATAGTGGGACTGAGAGACTGTTCTGCTGCACGGATCTTTCTATAGTGGGACTGAGAGACTGTTCTGCTGCACGGATCTAGGACAGTAGAAGAGGCGAGGTCTCATTCTCTGATGAGAATGAATTGTCATTTCTGACTCAAGCCAAGAGTAATCAGGCTACCCCCAGCACGGCTCGTAGAGGGGATCCTCCCAGCAGAGCACTCTACTCTGCCATCCTTCCTCATTATAAACTGCAGCCTGGGCAGGAAGACTCTGGGGAGGAAGACTCTGGGCAGGAAGACTCTGGGCAGGAAGACTCTGGGCAGGAAGACTCTGAGGAGGAAGACTCAGGGCAGGAAGACTCTGGGCAGGAAGACTCTGGGCAGGAAGACTCTAAAATGTGTTGAATGCCCTCTTTTATTGCGCCCGTTAATGGGCAGGTAAATGGAGGTGGAAATGCCAGAGACCTTGAGGTTGTTCAAGGAGTGATATGGGAAACAGTGATTAAAGGGAGGCGAGTGTGGAGAAGGCAGGAGGTTTGTGTGCTACAGTAACTGTATCCAACCCCCCCCTGCCACCTTCTCTTCATTCTTCACTCCTCCTAAGATGATGTCTTGCTTCACTCACTCACTTTTGATGTGTACTTTATTTTTAGTCTGCCCTGCACAATGAAAGGAATGGAATTGTTCCAAAAGTGCAAACTCCAAGTTAAATCAAGCATACCTCAAATAGTATTTGACATTATGTTTTTAATGGGGACTTGGTCTGATGTTGGACTGTACCATAGGTTCTGTATAAAGTGGGGGGGGGGACATTTTTAGTACCAGCAATAGTGGTCGACATTACAAATGGTTCAACCCAGGAGACAAAGCTTGACCAACCAGCTTTATTTCTTCACCTGGCGAAACCTTGTTGTCGTGTCTAGAAAGCCAGCATCAATTTATGGCCCGTTGTTGTAGTTCTGGTCAGTTCTGTCCTGTTCCATTCTCTTTCCTCACATACCAATCAGATTAGCTATAGATGGTGACGGTTTAGAACTGGGCGACAAATAAGAGTGGTTAAGTTTTACAAGCCTTGCCTGACAGGTTGTGTTATTGCTGGTCCTAGCAGCAGGGATCTGGAGTTACAGCACAATCTCAGCCCACGTTCAGCTCTGATTGGAGACCACAGGAGGTCCAACAAGAGAGGAGGTAGAATGAAGGAAATTGGACCGGGGTTTGTCTCTTATCTGATTAAGAAACACAGGCAGCATTTAAGAATAGGTGGATAAGTGCATGATACAATATAAATACTTATAGTGCTAGTCCAAAGTAGGTTGTATTTGAAGTTGCTATAGGATGGTTATTGTTAAACAACCTGGACTCAGGGGTAGACGTAACATATACAGTTCCTTGCGAAAGTATCCGGCCCCCTTGAACTTTGTGACCTTTTGCCACATTTCAGGCTTCAAACATAAAGATATAAAACTGTATTTTTTTGTGAAGAATCAACAACAAGTGGGACACAATCATGAAGTGGAACGACATTTATTGGATATTTCAAACTTTTTTAACAAATCAAAAACTGAGAATTTGGGCGTGCAAAATTATTCAGCCCCTTTACTTTCAGTGCAGCAAACTCTCTCCAGAAGTTCAGTGAGGATCTCTGAATGATCCAATGTTGACCTAAATGACTAATGATGATAAATACAATCCACCTGTGTGTAATCAAGTCTCCGTATAAATGCACCTGCACCGTGATAGTCTCAGAGGTCCGTTAAAAGCGCAGAGAGCATCACGAAGAACAAAGAACACACCAGGCAGGTCCGAGATACTGTTGTGAAGAAGTTTAAAGCCGGATTTGGATACAAAAAGATTTCCCAAGCTTTAAACATCCCAAGGAGCACTGTGCAAGCGATACTATTGAAATGGAAGGAGTATCAGACCACTGCAAATCTACCAAGACCTGGCCGTCCCTCTAAACTTTCAGCTCATACAAGGAGAAGACTGATCAGAGATGCAGCCAAGAGGCCCATGATCACTCTGGATGAACTGCAGAGATCTACAGCTGAGGTGGGAGACTCTGTCCATAGGACAACAATCAGTCGTATATTGCACAAATCTGGCCTTTATGGAAGAGTGGCAAGAAGAAAGCCATTTCTTAAAGATATCCATAAAAAGTGTTGTTTAAAGTTTGCCACAAGCCACCTGGGAGACACACCAAACATGTGGAAGAAGGTGCTCTGGTCAGATGAAACCAAAATTGAACTTTTTGGCAACAATGCAAAACGTTATGTTTGGCATAAAAGCAACACAGCTCATCACCCTGAACACAACATCCCCAATGTCAAACATGGTGGTGGCAGCATCATGGTTTGGGCCTGCTTTTCTTCAGCAGGGACAGGGAAGATGGTTAAAATTGATGGGAAGATGGATGGAGCCAAATACAGGACCATTCTGGAAGAAAACCTGATGGAGTCTGCAAAAGACCTGAGACTGGGACGGAGATTTGTCTTCCAACAAGACAATGATCCAAAACATAAAGCAAAATCTACAATGGAATGGTTCAAAAATAAACATATCCAGGTGTTAGAATGGCCAAGTCAAAGTCCAGACCTGAATCCAATCGAGAATCTGTGGAAAGAACTGAAAACTGCTGTTCACAAATGCTCTCCATCCAACCTCACTGAGCTCGAGCTGTTTTGCAAGGACGAATGGGAAAAAAAATTCAGTCTCTCGATGTGCAAAACTGATAGAGACATACCCCAAGCGACTTACAGCTGTAATCGCAGCAAAAGGTGGCGCTACAAAGTATTAACTTAAGGGGGCTGAATAATTTTGCACGCCCAATTTTTCAGTTTTTGATTTGTTAAAAAAGTTTGAAATATCCAATAAATGTCGTTCCACTTCATGATTGCGTCCCACTTGTTAGTTATTTATGTTGCTCCCCTAACCATGTTGTCTTTGTCTTTATGTTGCTCCCCTAGCCATGTTGTCTTTATGTTGCTCCCCTAACCATGTTGTCTTTGTGTTACTCCCCTAACCATGTTGTCGTTGTGTTACTCCCCTAACCATGTTGTCGTTGTCTTTATGTTGCTCCCCTAACCATGTTGTCTTTGTGTTGCTCCCCTAACCATGTTGTCGTTGTCTTTGTGTTGCTCCCCTAACCATGTTGTCTTTATGTTGCTCCCCTAACCATGTTGTCTTTGTCTTTGTGTTGCTCCCCTAACCATGTTGTCTTTATGTTGCTCCCCTAACCATGTTGTCGTTGTCTTTATGTTACTCCCCTAACCATGTTGTCTTTGTCTTTATGTTGCTCCCCTAAACATGTTGTCTTTGTATTTATGTTGCTCCCCCAACCATGTTGTCTTTGTCTTTGTGTTGCTCCCCTAACCATGTTGTCTTTGTGTTGCTCCCCTAACCATGTTGTCGTTGTCTTTGTGTTGCTCCCCTAACCATGTTGTCGTTGTCTTTATGTTGCTCCCCTAAACATGTTGTCGTTGTCTTTATGTTGCTCCCCTAAACATGTTGTCTTTGACTTTATGTTGCTCCCCCAACCATGTTGTCTTTGTCTTGCTCCCCTAACCGTGTTGTCTTTGTCAGAGAGAGAGAGAGAGAGAGAGAGAGAGAGAGAGAGAGAGAGAGAGAGAGAGAGAGAGAGAGAGAGAGAGAGAGAGAGAGAGAGAACCCAGCAAAGTGCCTCTGTAACAATGGGAGACAGTGTGGGAGACAGTGTGGGAGACAGTGTCAACGCCATCGCACTGGTCACCCAATGGTTGAATCAACGTTATTTCCACGTAATTTCTATGAAATTACTTGGAGCCAATGTGGTATAGATGTTGAATTGATGTCTGTGCCCAGTGGGGTGACTTTGTTGTCTACATTTCCAAATCCATTTCGTACATCGGCTTTGATATGAACTATGTGACAAGCATTTTGATGTTATGATATGACAAAATAAAAAAGTCAGTCATCCCCAAAGCTTCAGTATTATAGAGTTGAGCATGTGGTGAGATAATTGTTATTTAACATAGTTTGTTCATAGGGGAGGATATGAACGCAAGACACTTACTTACAACATACGAGGAAGTGCATTGTATCAAAGTGACAGGACAAGAATGTTTGATTGACAGTTTAATTACTTGTGAATCCATATCTCCACCATTGCATGTCTTATACCACAAACCAGTATGTCCAGCCTCTCCCATATCACTTTACAATGGAGTGTCCATATATGCAATTATGACTGGAAATAGAGAAGCAATATCTCTAACGCAGACTACTCTACGACTGCATTAACAACCTCAGAAAATCCTCTTTTCTTTGCCAAATCGCATTCCAGTTAATTAAGTGTTCATCTGCCAGAAAATGTCTCCCGGGACTAACCTGCTAAGCGTTTACTTCCAGATCCTTCCGCACTGAGTGCCAGAGGTTATATTTGACACTTATGGAGACACTTGTGAAGGAAGTTTCAATAGTTGTTTTGGAAGTGTGTTGGGGCAATGGGATACAATTTCCTCTGTCATCAATACTCATTAGCAAAACACAAGAACTGGCTAAGAACACTTAATGTCACAGGAGGAGCTACAGTGCCTTTAGAAAGTAATCATACCCCTTGACTTTTTTCCACATTTTGTTGTGCTACAGCCTGAATTAAAAATGGATTAAATAGCGATTATTTTGTTACTAGCCTACAATCAAGTCTCCGTAATGCCTGTGCTTAGCTCCATTCCATTTATTTTTTATCCTGAAAAACTCCACAGTCCTTAACTACTACAAGCATACCCATAACATGAAGCAGCCACCACTATGCTTGAAAATATGGAGAGCGGTACTCAGTAATGTGTTGTATTGGATTTGCCCCAAACATAACACTTTGTATTTAAAAGATCAAGTGAATTGCTTTGCCACATTTTTTGCAGTTTTACTTTACTGCCTTGTTGCAAACTGTTTTGGAATATTTTTATTCTATACAGGATTCCTTCTTTTCACTCTGTCAATTAGGTAAGTATTGTGGGGTAACTACAATGTTGTTGATCCATCCTCAGTTTTCACAGCCATTAAACTCTGCAACTGTTTTAAAGTCACCATTTTCCTCATGGTGAAATCCCTGAGAGGCAACTGAGTTAGGAAGGACGCCTGTATCTTTGCCGTGACTGGATGTATTGATACACCATCCAAAGTGTAATTAATAACTTCACCAGGCTCAAAGGGATATTCAATGTCTGCTTTTTTAGGTGCACTTCTTTGCCAGGCATTGGAATCCTCCCTTGTCTTTGTGGTGATTCAAATTTTACATTACATTTACATTTTAGTCATTTAGCAGACGCTCTTATCCAGAGCGACTTACAAATTGGTGCATTCACCTTATGACATCCAGTGGAACAGCCACTTTACAATAGTGCAACTAAATCTTTTAAGGGGGGGGTGAGAAGGATTACTTTATCCTATCCTAGGTATTCCTTAAAGAGGTGGGGTTTCAGGTGTCTCCGGAAGGTGGTGATTGACTCCGCTGTCCTGGCGTCGTGAGGGAGTTTGTTCCACCATTGGGGGGCCAGAGCAGCGAACAGTTTTGACTGGGCTGAGGGGGAACTGTACTTCCTCAGTGGTAGGGAGGCGAGCAGGCCAGAGGTGGATGAACGCAGTGCCCTTGTTTGGGTGTAGGGCCTGATCAGAGCCTGGAGGTACTGAGGTGCCGTTCCCCTCACAGCTCCGTAGGCAAGCACCATGGTCTTGTAGCGGATGCGAGCTTCAACTGGAAGCCAGTGGAGAGAGCGGAGGAGCGGGGTGACGTGAGAGAACTTGGGAAGGTTGAACACCAGACGGGCTGCGGCGTTCTGGATGAGTTGTAGGGGTTTAATGGCACAGGAAGGGAGCCCAGCCAACAGCGAGTTGCAGTAATCCAGACGGGAGATGACAAGTGCCAATTTGTAAGTCGCTCTGGATAAGAGCGTCTGCTAAATGACTTAAATGTAAATGTAAATGTAATGGATTAGGACCTGTGCTGCTTCCTGTGTGAGGCAGGGTCGTACTCTGCGGATGTTGTAGAGCATGAACCTACAGGAACGGGCCACCGCCTTGATGTTAGTTGAGAACGACAGGGTGTTGTCCAGGATCACGCCAAGGTTCTTAGCGCTCTGGGAGGAGGACACAATGGAGTTGTCAACCGTGATGGCGAGATCATGGAACGGGCAGTCCTTCCCCGGGAGGAAGAGCAGCTCCGTCTTGCCGAGGTTCAGCTTGAGGTGGTGATCCGTCATCCACACTGATATGTCTGCCAGACATGCAGAGATGCGATTCGCCACCTGGTCATCAGAAGGGGTAAAGGAGAAGATTAATTGTGTGTCGTCTGCATAGCAATGATAGGAGAGACCATGTGAGGTTATGACGGAGCCAAGTGACTTGGTGTATAGCGAGAATAGGAGAGGGCCTAGAACAGAGCCCTGGGGGACACCAGTGGTGAGAGCGCGTGGTGAGGAGACAGATTCTCACCATGCCACCTGGTAGGAGCGACCTGTCAGGTAGGACGCAATCCAAGCGTGGGCCGCGCCGGAGATGCCCAACTCGGAGAGGGTGGAGAGGAGGATCTGATGGTTCACAGTATCGAAGGCAGCCGATAGGTCTAGAAGGATGAGAGCAGAGGAGAGAGAGTTAGCTTTAGCAGTGTGGAGCGCCTCCGTGATACAGAGAAGAGCAGTCTCAGTTGAATGACTAGTCTTGAAACCTGACTGATTTGGATCAAGAAGGTCATTCTGAGAGAGATAACGGGAGAGCTGGCCAAGGACGGCACATTCAAGAGTTTTGGAGAGAAAAGAAAGAAGGGATACTGGTCTGTAGTTGTTGACATCGGAGGGATCAAGTGTAGGTTTTTTCAGAAGGGGTGCAACTCTCGCTCTCTTGAAGACGGAAGGGACGTAGCCAGCGGTCAGGGATGAGTTGATGAGCGAGGTGAGGTAAGGGAGAAGGTCTCCGGAAATGGTCTGGAGAAGAGAGGAGGGGATAGGGTCAAGCGGGCAGGTTGTTGGGCGGCCGGCCGTCACAAGACGCGAGATTTCATCTGGAGAGAATCAAATTATTGCGGGTGTAGCAAAATGCTTGTGCTCCTAGCTCCAATAGTGCAGTAGTATCTAACAGTTCACAACAAGACACACAAATTAAAATGTAAAAGAATGGAATTAAGAAATATATAAATATTAGCTCGAGCAATGTCAGAGTGGCATTGACTAAAGTACAGTAGAATAGAATACAGTATATACATATGAGATGAGTAAAGCAGTATGTAAACATTATTAAAGTGACTGGTGTTCCATGTCTATGTATATAGGGCAGCAGCCTCTAAAGTGCAGGGTTGAGTAACCGGGTGGTAGCCGGCTAGTGATGGCTATTTAACAGTCTGCAAGGTGATTTCGGCTGTTAGACTGTGTCCTTTTCAGGCACAATGAGGTGAACTGTTTTGTATTCTAGCCCTCAGAAGAAATGGAAGGAAGAAAAAAAAGAAATATAGATAGATTTCTCGTTATGTTGTGAACACAAAGCCCAAGAAAGCTGAATTGAAGCTGCATTCACATAACTAGAGGCTTTCCGTGACCCTCTGGCAAATGCATTTCAGCGGAGGGGGAGATTGCTAATGGTGCAGGGTAGAACGATCTTAGTGCTTCTGAGTTTTGGGTTGTTGTTTTTTAAGCTTGGATGTTTTGCCTCCCAAACCGCAGGAGCTCTGCTGTGCCTCAGGTAGAATGTCTCTTGATGCACCCAGATGAAAGGTTTCATTGTAAGTGGGCCCTGCAGATTGTCTGGTACACCCAACATGTAAATGAAGACCATAGTTGTCCTTGGTCCCTTCATTTCACCTCAGAGTTTTCTTTTTAGTTTTGTCTGTGCTGTTGTTGTTGATATTGTTGTTAATGTTGTTGTTGATGTTGTTGCTGTTGTTGTTTTTGTTGTTGTTGATTTTGTTGTTGATGTTGATGTTGATGTTGTTGCTGTTGTTGATTTTGTTGTTGATGTTGATGTTGTTGCTGTTGTTGATTTTGTCGCTGTTGTTGATTTTGTTGTCGATGTTGTTGATTTTGTTGTTGATGTTCTTGTTGTTGTTGATTTTATTGTTGTTGATGTTGACGTTGTTGATGTTGCTGTTGTTGTTGTCGATGTTGTTGATTTTGTTGTTGATGTCGATGTTGTTGATTTTGTTGTTGATGTTTCTTTTAATGTTGTTGTTGTTAATATTGTTGTTGTTGTTGACGTTGTTGATTGTATTGTTGTTGATGTTGACGTTGTTGATGTTGCTGTTGTTGTTGTTGTTTTAAAGTATACAGTAGCTCTGCTACACATGAAGATGGGGATCAAAGTCATTCAACCCCTGACAGGACTATCTCTCAAATAAGATGTTGGTGCGTTGGGCTAACCAGTATCCCCACAATGGTGGAATAATCTATTTAATTCAGTTTTCAAAACTTACTTCACAAAGAACAGTGACTTTGCAATTCAGGACAGGTTTGTAACAAATATCAGGTATGGCATCATCTTCTGTGTATCGGCTTTGCATGCTAAGGCATGGTCTAATGGCGCAATAGATCAGTCTCCCTCCCTGCGCTGGTCATCATACTGGCTTCCTAAAGGAGTTATACACCTGCAATTATAACTCATCGTGATGAAGATTTTTAATTAGGACTTTGTTTTGTCCGTTACATCATATGATTAATGGAGAGAAGAACCATTGAGGACAAACACTGATGGGTTTGTTTCTTAGTTGTTGTTAATGGCTATGTGCTTACTACAGAGTATCATTATACAAGTATTCAAATCGTTCATCATAGTTAACACTGTGAGCATTTATTTAAAGATTTCAAAGGGGGTGTTAAAATGGCTTAAATCACTGATACCAATTACTTAAGGCAGTGTTTATTTTGCCCACACTGCATTCTAAATCGTTTATACTGCTGGGGAGGCGCTGTGATTGGTTGGCCGTTCATTTACAAGCTGTTAATTTTCTTGCCAGGCTGACAGCAAAATAATCTCTTGGACCCGAAAGGTTGGGACAAAATGCTTGACCTATCATCAGTGACATGGATCGACTTAAATAGGAGGATGCCCAGGAGGAAAGCCTATCCTCTGGACTGGCTCGTAGGGGAGGATGCTACAATTGTCTAAGTGATGTCACCTTTTTTGGAAAGCCCTTGCTGTAATTGAATGATAAACGGCCTTTAGAAGGTCAGACTGGCGCTTTGCTATCAGTGACTCATCCTGAATATGCTATTTAGATCAGAAGCTATGCCAAGTGTGGCCCAACGGTACATCATTCTGCCGTGACTAGCGACACTATAACTTGCATTCTTCCTGTCAGTGGATGCAGTGTGATATAACGCTTTTCTTTGTTCATGTTAAACAACCCTTCACCGTTGTTGAGACACCATCATAGCAAAGAGCAACCAGTATCTCAGCCCATGTAGTACTGTCTCTGCCCGACAGTATTCCTGAGCTTGCTTCCTGGGACTAGGGGGTATAATAACCTGGCAGGACTGTCTTTTATTTATCTGTTATTTTACCAGGTAAGTTGACTGAGAACACATTCTCATTTGCAGCAATGACCTGGGGAATAGTTACATGGGAGAGGAGGGGGATGAATGAGACAATTGTAAACTGGGGATAATTACTTGACCGTGATGGTTTGATGGCCAGATTGGGAATTTAGCCAGGACACCAGGGTTAACACACCCACTCTTACAATAAGTGCCATGGGATCTTTAATGACCTCAGAGAGTCAGGACACCCGTTTAACTTCCCATCTGCAAGACGGCACCCTACACAGGACAGTGTCCCCAACCACTGCCCTGGGGGATTGGGATATTTTTTAGACCAGAGGAAAGAGTATCTCCTACTGGCCCTCCAACACCACTTCCAGCAGCATCTGGTCTCCCATCCAGGGACTGACCAGGACAAACCCTGCTTAGCTTCAGAAGCAAGCCAACAGTGGTATGCAGGGTGGTATGCTGCTGGTGGTATGCTGCTATCTAGCTTCATCATGTCTTTACAAACCTGCAGGAGCCTCTATCCTACAAGGACATATTATCAGCCTGCAGCAGCCTTTAGTCTACAGGGACAGGTTTACCAACATGCAGCAGCCTCTAGTCTACAGGGACAGGTTTGCCAACCTGCAGCAGCCTATAGTCTACAAGGACAGTTTTACCAACCTGCAGCAGCCTCTGTCTACAGGGACAGGTTTACCAACCTGCAGCAGCCTCTAGTCTACAGGGACAGGTTTACCAACCTGCAGCAGCCTCTAATCTACAGGGACAGGTTTACCAACCTGCAGCAGCCTCTAGTCTACAGGGACAGGTTTACCAACCTGCAGCAGCCTCTAGTCTACAGGGACAGGTTTACCAACCTGCAGCAGCCTGAAGTCTACAGGGACAGGTTTACCAACCTACAGCAGCCTGAAGTCTACAGGGACAGGTTTACCAACCTGCAGCAGTCTCTAGCCTACAGGGACAGGTTTATCAACCTGCAGCATTCTCTAGTCTACAGGGACAGGTTTACCAACCTGCAGCAGCCTCTAGTCTACAGGGACAGATTTACCAACCTGCATCAGCCTCTAGTCTACAGGGACAGGTTTACCAACCTGCAGCAGCCTGAAGCCTAAAAGGACAGGTTTCTCCCAATGTCCCATTCATTATATAGCATTACTGGACCGTCCCGCTGAGAAAAGGTCACTTCACTGTTGTGTCCACTATACATGTGCAGGTCCTCTCCATAATGAAATTTTTAGTTACGCAGCAGTGGAATTATAGGGATCTGGAGCAAACGCAGTATAATGTTGTCACTGAATGCACCTCCGGCAAGGGGTTGTTTAAATCTAGCTCTTTCATCAAAGCCTTGAGTTTTGTCTATGGGGCCAAGACTGAAGTTGGCCTTTATAGTAAGAATCCAACCATTCAGATTACAAAACAGCACCTACCCTTGAGACAAGCTATAACGAGCCTTTTCGGTCCCCATTAAAAGCATATCTGAGAAACATTTTGTCCTATGCTGCTTTCAAATTATTTTATCTTTGCTTGTTGGCAGCAAATAAATTCCATAGTCACATTAAGGTAGAGCTGGTTCATTTCAGGACAACACATCAAACACATTTAAGCAGAAATGGTGGGGATCAATTTCATAAGCTCATCCTCAACATATCATGTCCCCCCTTCCCCCATCTAACCATCTGTCTCCATAGTGATACCGCTGACATTTCATCCTCCAAGGATGATGCTGGATGACATTATATCCCCCTCACGTTATATACACTAAGTTCAGCGTGGCCTTAAATGGTTAAGTTCTGTATGTGTACACAAACTATTAGCAAATCGCCTATAAAAAAAACCTTCTGTTGACTGAGGGAATTTAACACAGCACCAAAGTTTTAATCCACACAGACTTCCTGTCCTAGCAGCATAAAAAGGTAGTCCTGGTGGACAAACAGTTACATACAGATTACTGGTTTAAAAAACTAGTTAGGGATAGGCGGGACGCAAATGTCTCAACTGGCCAATTGCCAGGGAAAATGCAGAGCGCCAGATTCAAATAAAATACTATAAAATTCAAACTTTCATTAAATCACACATGTAAGATACTCAATTAAAGCTACACTAGTTGATAATCCAGCCAACATGTTAGATTTTTAAAAAATGCTTTTCGGCGAAAGCATAAGAAGCTATTATCTGCACCATCTGCACCAGCAGTAAACAAAGGAGTTAGCATATTTCAACCCTGCAGGCGCTACACAAAACACTGAAATTAAATATAAAACATTCATTACCTTTGACAAGCTTCTTTTGTTGGCACTCCAATATGTCCCATAAACATCACAATTGGTCCTTTTGTTCGATTAATTCCGTCCATATATATCCAAAATGTCAATCTTGCAATCTTACAAAAAAACACAACGTCACTACAAAATATTTCAAAAGTTGGCTTTAAACTTTGCCACAATATTTCAAACTACTTTTGTAATACAACTTTAGGTATTTTTAAACGTTAATAATCGATCAAATTGTAGACGGGGCAAGCTGTGTTCAATACAGGAAAGAAAACAAACCAGCGCCACTTTTCACGTCTTGCGCAACTCACAAAAGTGTACCCAGTTCCGAGTTGGCCTACTTCTTCATTGCACAAAGGAATAACCTCAACAAAATTCCAAAGACTGGTGACATCCCGTGGAAGCGGTAGGAACTGAAAACAGGTTTCTAAGAAATATCCCTTGGCAATAACACGTCAGGGAACAGAGAGAGGCAAAAAAATAAAATATCTGAACAGTTAGCCCTCTGGGTTTTGCCTGCTACATAAGTTATGTTATACTTACAGACATGATTCAAACAGTTTTAGAAACTTCAGAGTGTTTTCTATCCAAATCTATGGATAATATGCATATCTTATATTCTTGGCATGAGTAGCAGGAAGTTGAAATTGGGTGCGCTATTTATCCAAAAGTGGAAATTCTGCCCCCTAGCCCCAAGAGGTTTTAATTAATGGAGTCGTTCGTAGAAATGACGGTACAGTTATTTTTGATTTATCTTTTTTTTAATTCAACACTTTTTTTCTTCTTAAAACTGCATTGTTCGTTAAGGTCTTGTAAGTAAGCATTTCACTGTTAGGTCCACACCTTTTGTATTCGGCGCATGTGACAAATGCAATTTGATTTGATTGGATAGGATTAACAGAATAACAGGAAATAGCAGAATGTAGAGTAGCCAGTACAGTAGATAACCAGGGATGAGTAAAGTTGGCAAGATCGCATCATCACCTTTAGGTGTGTCTTTCACATGTTGGCCATTTAACACTTCGCTTTAATTTTGTAGGTGAAAACAAAATGGCCACATGATTCTAGATTATAAGTAAAGCAACCTATTGTCTTGAGCCCCCAGAAAGAGCCCTTTCAGTTTTCCCAAGCTGTTGTAGTCCAAACATCACTCACAGAGAGTTATTTGGTTTAGTTACGACTGCTTCTGATATTTTCATGAGATGTGAGATGAGACTGAATTCAAAACAGCCAATTCTGCCTTAATCTCCCACGACTCTTAATTAGTTCAGAAGCCTGAAGTGCATTGTAGCTGAGAACAAAATTAGAATTATTGAAATGATTTAAAGATGAGCAAAAACACTTCCATACTGTTGTGAAAGAGAGAATATTGTTGTAATTGGAATTAAATGGAGATAATTTAGCATGTAATCAACTGCAGAAGGCCCCGCATTGCAATACAAGAATGCTTTATTGCAGCTGAACTAATTCCGTTCGGTTCAGTTTCGCTTCTATGATATCAAACAACAGCTGTTTGCAGCTGCTCTTAGTTCGAGGTGCTGTTATTGGTTAGACGATTATTTGACAAGTATCACGTTTTAATGTCACGTGCACAAGTACTGTGAAATGCCTTTCTTTTAAGTTACAAACCCAACAATGCAGTAATCAATAGCAATGTAGCGCTACAAATAACAAGGTAGAAAAAAACACACGAGATATAAAAATAAGAGGAACACAAGAAAGTAAGAGGCTATATACAGGGTCAGTCAGTTCCTATATCATATGTACTATGTGCAGTGGAGTGATGGAGGTAGATGTGTATAGGGGTAAGGTGATCAGGCAACAGGATATAAGATAAACAGAGTAGCAGTAGCTTGTATGTGATTGGGTGTGTGGCTGTGTAGAGTCAATATATATGTATGTGATTGGGTGTGTGGCTGTGTGGAGTCAGTATACATGTATGTGATTGGGTGTGTGGCTGTGTACAGTCAGTATATATGTATGAACATATTATGTGTAAGTAAGCAGATGATGGAGTGTGTGTGTGTGTGTGTGTGTGTGTGTGTGTGTGTGTGTGTGTGTGTGTGTGTGTGTGTGTGTGTGTGTGTGTGTGTGTGTGTGTGTGTGTGTGTGTGTGTGTGTGTGTGTGTGTGTGTGTGTGTGTGTGTGTTTGCAAATCAAATAAATATATATATATATATATACATAAGGGTCAACTCAGATAGTCTGTGTAGTCATTTTGTTAGCTCTTAGTTAGTTTTTTAGCAGTCTTGTGGCTTAGTTATAGAAGCTGTTCAGGAGCCTGTTGGTTTCAGACTTGATGCACCAGTACCGCTTGCCGTGCGGAAGCAGAGAGAACAGTCTGGCTTGGGTGGCTGGAGTCTTTAACGATTTTCCAGGCCTTCACACTGCCTGATATAGAAGTCCTGGATGGCAAGGAGCTCGGTCCCAGTGAAGTACTGGGGTCTGCACCACCCTTTGTAGCGCAATGCGATCGAGCGCAGGGCTATTGCCATACCAAGCAGTGATGCAGCCAGCCAAGCTGCTCTCAATGGTACAACTGTAGAACTTTTTGAGGATTTGAGGGCCCATGCCAAACTTTTTCAACCTCCCGAGGGGAAAGAGGCGCTGTCGCGACTTCTTCACGAATGTGCGTGTTTGTTTGGACCATTTTAAGTCTTTAGTGGTTTGGACACGGAGGAACTTGAAGCTGTCTACCTGCTCCACTGCCACCCAATCGAAGTGGATGGGTGCATGCTCGACACCCCTGTTTCCTGTAGTCCATGACCATTTCCTTGGTCTTACTGATGTTGAGGGAGAGGTTGTTGTTCTGGCAACACACAGTCAGGTCACTGACCTCCTCCCTGTAGGCTGTCTCATCGTTGCTGGTGATTAGCCCTACCATGGTCATGTCATCAGCAAACTTGATGATGGTGTTGGAATCGTGCATTACCATGCAGTCGTGGGTGAACAGGGAGTACATGAGGGAACTAAGCACACTCCCCTGTGGGGCCCCTGTGTTGAGGGTCACCGTGGCGGAGGTGATGTTGCCTACCCTCACCACCTGTGGTCGTGTCATGTTTTGTCATTTATTATCTTGTCTTGTCCCTGTGCTTCCCATTCTATTCGTTTCCCTCTGCTGGTCTTATTAGGTTCTTTCCCTCTTTCTATCCCTCTCTCTCCCCCTCCCTCTCTCACTCTCTCGCTCTCTCTTCTCTCTATCGTTCCGTTCCTGCTCCCAGCTGTTCCTATTCCCCTAATCAATCATTTAGTCTTCCCACACCTGTTCCCGATCCTTTCCCCTGATTAGAGTCCCTATTTCTTCCTTTGTGTTCCGTTCCTGTCCTGTCGGTTCCTTGTCTAGAATTCACCGTGCTGTGTTTGTGTATCGCCCTGTCGTGTCGTGTTTTCCTCAGATGCTGCGTGGTGAGCAGGTGTCTGAGTCGGTCTGGTTCAAGTGCCTTCCCGAGGCAACCTGCTGTTCACCTGCTGTTCAAGATCGAGTCTCCAGTTTGTCCTCGTCATTTCGAGTGAAAGTTGTGTTTTTTGTTTGTATTTACTTTACTGGATTAAAGACTCTGTTTTCGCCAAGTCGCTTTTGGGTCCTCTTTCACCTGCATGACAGAAGGAACCGACCAAGGAATGGACCCAGCGACTTCAGACGCTCGTTACACTGCCGTCGAGATCCAAGGAGCCATGCTCGGCAGACACGAGCAGGAATTGTCTGCTGCTCGCCATGCCGTGGAGAACCTGGCCGCTCAGGTTTCCGACCTCTCTGGACAGTTCCAGAGTCTACGTCTCGTGCCACCTGTTACTTCCTGGCCTGCCGAGCCTCCAGAACCTAGGGTTAATAACCCACCTTGCTACTCCGGGCAGCCCACTGAGTGCCGCTCCTTTCTCACGCAGTGTGAGATTGTGTTCTCTCTCCAACCCAACACATACTCTAGAGAGAGCTCGGGTTGCTTACGTCATTTCACTCCTTACTGGCCGGGCTCGAGAATGGGGCACAGCTATCTGGGAGGCAAGGGCTGATTGCTCTAACAAGTTCCAGAACTTTAAAGAGGAGATGATTCGGGTTTTTGACCGTTCAGTTTTTGGTAGGGAGGCTTCTAGGGCCCTGGCTTCCTTATGCCAAGGTGAACGGTCCATAACGGATTATTCTATTGAGTTTCGCACTCTTGCTGCCTCTAGTGAGTGGAACGAGCCGGCGCTGCTCGCTCGTTTTCTGGAGGGACTCCACGCAGTGGTTAAGGATGAGATTCTCTCCCGGGAGGTTCCTTCAGATGTGGACTCTTTGATTGCTCTCGCCATCCGCATAGAACGACGGGTAGATCTTCGTCACCGGGCTCGTGGAAGAGAGCTCGCATCAACGGTGTTTCCCTGCTCCGCATCGCAACCATCTCCCTCCTCTGGCTCAGAGTCTGAGCCCATGCAGCTGGGAGGTATTCGCATCTCGACTAAGGAGAGGGAACGGAGGATCACCAACCGCCTGTGCCTCTATTGCGGAGTTGCTGGACATTTTGTTAATTCATGTCCAGTAAAAGCCAGAGCTCATCTGTAAGCGGAGGGCTACAGGTGAGCGCAACTACTCAAGTCTCTCCATCAAAATCCTGTACTACTTTGTCGGTCCATCTACGCTGGACCGGTTCGGGTGCTACATGTAGTGCCTTGATAGACTCTGGGGCTGAGGGTTGTTTCATGGACGAAGCATGGGTTCGGAAACATGACATTCCTTTCAGAGAGTTAGAGAAGCCTACGCCCATGTTCGCCTTAGATGGTAGTCATCTTCCCAGTATCAGATTTGAGACACTACCTTTAACCCTCACAGTATCTGGTAACCACAGTGAGACTATTTCTTTTTGATTTTTCGTTCACCGTTTACACCGGTTGTTTTGGGTCATCCCTGGCTAGTATGTCATAATCCTTCTATTAATTGGTCTAGTAATTCTATCCTATCCTGGAACGTTTCTTGTCATGTGAAGTGTTTAATGTCTGCCATCCCTCCCGTTTCTTCTGTCCCTACTTCTCAGGAGGAACCTGGCGATTTGACAGGAGTGCCGGAGGAATATCATGATCTGCGCACGGTCTTCAGTCGGTCCCGAGCCAACTCCCTTCCTCCTCACCGGTCGTATGATTGTAGTATTGATCTCCTTCCGGGGACCACTCCTCCTCGGGGTAGACTATACTCTCTGTCGGCTCCCGAACGTAAGGCTCTCAAGGATTATTTGTCTGTGTCTCTTGACGCCGGTACCATAGTGCCTTCTTCCTCTCCGGCCGGGGCGGGGTTCTTTTTTGTTAAGAAGAAGGACGGTACTCTGCGCCCCTGCGTGGATTATCGAGGGCTGAATGACATAACGGTTAAGAATCGTTATCCGCTTCCCCTTATGTCATCAGCCTTCGAGATTCTGCAGGGAGCCAGGTGCTTTACTAAGTTGGACCTTCGTAACGCTTACCATCTCGTGCGCATCAGAGAGGGGGACGAGTGAAAAACGGCGTTTAACACTCCGTTAGGGCATTTTGAGTACCGGGTTCTGCCGTTTGGTCTCGCCAATGCGCCAGCTGTTTTTCAGGCATTAGTTAATGATGTTCTGAGAGACATGCTGAACATCTTTGTTTTTGTCTATCTTGACGATATCCTGATTTTTTCTCCGTCACTCGAGATTCATGTTCAGCACGTTCGACGTGTTCTACAGCGCCTTTTAGAGAATTGTCTCTACGTAAAGTCTGAGAAGTGCTCTTTTCATGTCTCCTCCGTTACTTTTCTCGGTTCCGTTATTTCCGCTGAAGGCATTCAGATGGATTCCGCTAAGGTCCAAGCTGTCAGTGATTGGCCCGTTCCAAGGTCACGTGTCGAGTTGCAGCGCTTTTAGGTTTCGCTAATTTCTATCGGCGTTTCATTCGTAATTTCGGTCAAGTTGCTGCCCCTCTCACAGCTCTTACTTCTGTCAAGACGTGTTTTAAGTGGTCCGGTTCCGCCCAGGGAGCTTTTGATCTTCTAAAAGAACGTTTTACGTCCGCTCCTATCCTCGTTACTCCTGACGTCACTAGACAATTCATTGTCGAGGTTGACGCTTCAGAGGTAGGCGTGGGAGCCATTCTATCCCAGCGCTTCCAGTCTGACGATAAGGTTCATCCTTGCGCTTATTTTTCTCATCGCCTGTCGCCATCTGAGCGCAACTATGATGTGGGTAACCGTGAACTGCTCGCCATCCGCTTAGCCCTAGGCGAATGGCGACAGTGGTTGGAGGGGGCGACCGTTCCTTTTGTCGTTTGGACAGACCATAAGAACCTTGAGTACATCCGTTCTGCCAAACGACTTAATGCCCGTCAAGCTCGTTGGGCGTTGTTTTTCGCTCGTTTCGAGTTTGTGATTTCTTACCGTCCGGGTAGCAAGAACACCAAGCCTGATGCCTTATCCCGTCTGTTTAGTTCTTCTGTGGCTTCTACTGATCCCGAGGGGATTCTTCCTTATGGGCGTGTTGTCGGGTTAACAGTCTGGGGAATTGAAAGACAGGTTAAGCAAGCACTCACGCACACTGCGTCGCCGCGCGCTTGTCCTAGTAACCTCCTTTTCGTTCCTGTTTCCACTCGTCTGGCTGTTCTTCAGTGGGCTCACTCTGCCAAGTTAGCTGGTCATCCCGGTGTTCGAGGCACTCTTGCGTCTATTCGCCAGCGCTTTTGGTGGCCGACTCAGGAGCGTGACACGCGCCGTTTCGTGGCTGCTTGTTCGGACTGCGCGCAGACTAAGTCGGGTAACTCTCCTCCTGCCGGTCGTCTCAGACCGCTCCCCATTCCTTCTCGACCATGGTCTCACATCGCCCTAGACTTCATTACCGGTCTGCCTTTGTCTGCGGGGAAGACTGTGATTCTTACGGTTGTCGATAGGTTCTCTAAGGCGGCACATTTCATTCCCCTCGCTAAACTTCCTTCCGCTAAGGAGACGGCACAAATCATTATCGAGAATGTATTCAGAATTCATGGCCTCCCGTTAGACGCCGTTTCAGACAGAGGCCCGCAATTCACGTCACAGTTTTGGAGGGAGTTCTGTCGTTTGATTGGTGCGTCCGTCAGTCTCTCTTCCGGGTTTCATCCCCAGTCTAACGGTCAAGCAGAGAGGGCCAATCAGACGATTGGTCGCATACTACGCAGCCTTTCTTTCAGAAACCCTGCGTCTTGGGCAGAACAGCTCCCTGGGCAGAATACGCTCACAATTCGCTTCCTTCGTCTGCTACCGGGTTATCTCCGTTTCAGAGTAGTCTGGGTTACCAGCCTCCTCTGTTCTCATCCCAGCTTGCCGAGTCCAGCGTTCCCTCCGCTCAAGCGTTTGTCCAACGTTGTGAGCGCACCTGGAGGAGGGTGAGGTCTGCACTTTGCCGTTACAGGGCACAGACTGTGAGAGCCGCCAATAAACGCAGGATTAAGAGTCCAAGGTATTGTTGCGGCCAGAGAGTGTGGCTTTCCACTCGCAACCTTCCTCTTACGACAGCTTCTCGTAAGTTGACTCCGCGGTTCATTGGTCCGTTCCGTGTCTCCCAGGTCGTCAATCCTGTCGCTGTGCGACTGCTTCTTCCGCGACATCTTCGTCGCGTCCATCCTGTCTTCCATGTCTCCTGTGTCAAGCCCTTTCTTCGCACCCCCGTTCGTCTTCCCTCCCCCTCCCGTCCTTGTCGAGAGCGCACCTATTTACAAGGTACATAAGATCATGGACATGCGTTCTCGGGGACGGGGTCACCAATACTTAGTGGATTGGGAGGGTTACGGTCCTGAGGAGAGGAGTTGGGTTCCGTTTCGGGACGTGCTGGACCGTTCACTCATTGATGATTTCCTCCGTTGCCGCCAGGATTCCTCCTCGAGTGCGCCAGGAGGCGCTCGGTGAGTGGGGGGTACTGTCATGTTTTGTCATTTATTATCTTGTCTTGTCCCTGTGCTTCCCATTCTATTCGTTTCCCTCTGCTGGTCTTATTAGGTTCTTTCCCTCTTTCTATCCCTCTCTCTCCCCCTCCCTCTCTCACTCTCTCGCTCTCTCTTCTCTCTATCGTTCCGTTCCTGCTCCCAGCTGTTCCTATTCCCCTAATCAATCATTTAGTCTTCCCACACCTGTTCCCGATCCTTTCCCCTGATTAGAGTCCCTATTTCTTCCTTTGTGTTCCGTTCCTGTCCTGTCGGTTCCTTGTCTAGAATTCACCGTGCTGTGTTTGTGTATCGCCCTGTCGTGTCGTGTTTTCCTCAGATGCTGCGTGGTGAGCAGGTGTCTGAGTCGGTCTGGTTCAAGTGCCTTCCCGAGGCAACCTGCTGTTCACCTGCTGTTCAAGATCGAGTCTCCAGTTTGTCCTCGTCATTTCGAGTGAAAGTTGTGTTTTTTGTTTGTATTTACTTTACTGGATTAAAGACTCTGTTTTCGCCAAGTCGCTTTTGGGTCCTCTTTCACCTGCATGACAGGTCGGCCCATAACGAAGTCCAGGTTCCAGTTGCAGAAGGATGTGTTCAGTCCCAGGGTCCTAAGCTTGGTGACAAGATTGGAGGGGACTATGGTGTTGAAAGCTGAGCTGTAATCAATGAACAGCATTCTCGCAAAGGTATTCCTCTAGGTGGGTGAGGGCAGTGTGGAGTGCAATTGAGATTGCGGCGTCTATGGATCTGTTGGGGCGGTATGTAAATTACAGTGGGTCTAGTGTGTCTGGCATGGTGGAGTTTATGTGTGCCATAACCAGCCTCTCAAAGCACCGTGATTACAGATGTGAGGGCTACAGGGTGGTAGTCATTGTGGCACGAAGCCTTAGAGTTCCTGGGAACAGGAATGATGATGGTCATCTTAAAACATGTTACAAACTGGGACAAGGAGATGTTGAAAATTACCATGAATAAACCTGCCAACTGTTTTGCACATGCTCTGAAAACGCTCCCTGGAATACCATCTGGCTCCGCGGACTTGTGGTCCTTCTGAAGCTCAGTTGGTAGAGCATGGCGCTTGTAACGCCAGGGTAGTGGGTTCGATCCCTGGGACCACCCATACGTAGAATGTATGCACACATGACTGTAAGTCGCTTTGGATAAAAGCGTCTGCTAAATGGCATATATTATTATTATTATTATTATTATTACTTGCGGGTGTTGATTTAATTAAGAGCGAGATCCGCCAATCTTCTGGGTCGGCGACGCCCATCATACCCGGCACGATGTTGTTGTTGTCAAAGCGTGCATAAAGAGCATTGAGTTCATCTAGTGGAAAGGTGTCGTTGGGCAGATTAGATCGGTTGGGTCTACTTTTGTAATCCGTAATGGACTGTTACCCCTGCCATGCAGCGGTGGGCATCGAAGCATGTGTAGCGTGGATTCCACCTTATACCTACAGTATATTGTCCTTTTGCTCATTTGATGACTCTGCGGAGGTCATGTCGAGACTTCTTGTACTTATTCCTGTCCTCGGCCGTAGCCTCAGGGTTGTCTGTGGTAGCCCTGTCCTTTACTTTAGCTACAACCTCTGTGTTAATCCAGGGCTTTTGATTGGGGAAGTAGAAAACCTTCCTTTTGAGGACAATGTCGCCGATGCATTTCCTGATGAAGCCAGCTGACGGAGGTGGTTAGCTCTCACCCCCCTCTCTTGCCTCTAACGTCGGCAATTCCTATTGGGGAGCCTAAAAATTGTGTCGGATTTACAGAAAGAGCCCTAGGCAGATGAGTCAAAGTCGGAATTGAGGAAAGTAACTGCTGATCTGATGTTCAAATGTTCTTGTCAGTTGTAAGAAATAATAACAGACACATTTTGTGAAAATAAACAACAAAATAATCACAAAATAGCTAAATTGAGCTGGATCTTGCAAAACGGCAGCCGTCCAGAACGCCGTCATTTTAACTGCAGATGAAAGTCTTTATAAACCACTCTGGGAGCTTGAGGAGGGACATAAAGGTACTCCCAGACGATGAGCAGTTGTACAAGGGGCAGTCATTTGTACTGGGCTTTTATAACTGAAGGTACTCCCAGACGATGAGCAGTTGTACAAGGGGCAGTCATTTGTACTGGGCTTTTATAACTGAAGGTACTCCCAGACGATGAGCAGTTGTACAAGGGGCAGTCATTTGTACTGGGCTTTTATAACTGAAGGTACTCCCAGACGATGAGCAGTTGTACAAGGGGCAGTCATTTGTACTGGGCTTTTATAACTGAAGGTACTCCCAGACGATGAGCAGTTGTACAAGGGGCAGTCATTTGTACTGGGCTTTTATAACTGAAGGTACTCCCAGACGATGAGCAGTTGTACAAGGGGCAGTCATTTGTACTGGGCTTTTATAACTGAAGGTACTCCCAGACGATGAGCAGTTGTACAAGGGGCAGTCATTTGTACTGGGCTTTTATAACTGTTCAGTGGCAAAAGGCAGGGTGTAAGTCAGGCTTGATCGGTATAAAGGTTTAATGGGCCCCTTATCTGTCTGGAGACATTTGTCCAATGCTGAAGATCTTTAGACTGAGCATTTTTGTGCT
Source organism: Oncorhynchus gorbuscha (assembly GCF_021184085.1). Taxonomy (NCBI): domain Eukaryota; kingdom Metazoa; phylum Chordata; class Actinopteri; order Salmoniformes; family Salmonidae; genus Oncorhynchus; species Oncorhynchus gorbuscha. The sequence goes on along the minus strand of NC_060174.1, from coordinate 9,983,271 downwards.
GCACAAGGACACATCAAAAAGGTGGTCTGACAGATTTGTCAATGATGTTATGATAACCCCCAACACCCCAATACAATTCATTTATGTTCTATTTTTCTTTCAGTTGTCACTCTTTATAAAAAAAGGAAATGAACTCCCTCAAAGTTCATGAAATCATAACTTAAGATCAAACTTCACAGCCATCGTCATGAAGCCACCTCATGAGCAATTTCAGGCCAAATATGACTATTGGAACCCAATGTAGCGTTAATAGACTGGAAGGGTGACTGGAAGGGTGCCTGGAAGGGTGCCTAGACTGGAAGGGTGACTGGAAGGGTGCCTGGAAGGGTGCCTAGACTGGAAGGGTGACTGGAAGGGTGCCTGGAAGGGTGCCTGGAAGGGTGCCTAGACTGGAAGGGTGACTGGAAGGGTGCCTGGAAGGGTGCCTAGACTGGAAGGGTGACTGGAAGGGTGCCTAGACTGGAAGGGTGCCTGGAAGAGTGCCTGGAAGTAGGCTGGAAGGGTGACTGGAAGGGTGCCTAGACTGGAAGGGTGACTGGAAGGGTGCCTAGACTGGAAGGGTGACTGGAAGGGTGTCTATGAGTCTGGTGCGCAAAAACTCTGTGCTGTCAAAACGTTTCGACTCAACTTTGGTTTCCACAGGCCAATGACAAGGTCAATCAAGGAAGTAGACATGAGCACATATTACACAACAACCCCAGTCTTGGTAAAGCATTTGAATCCCCCGCGGGGTTTTGCTATAAGGGACCCTCAAATTGAAGGGATTGCTTAGTAAGGTCAGATTTGCCTAAGAAAAAAGCATTGCATTTTATGTCTATCATTCCTGATGACAGTTTCCCTTATCACGCACTGTGTCCGCTGTTATGACCAGAGGAAACTCTCTTATCCATCCCCATTCAGGTGAGAGGATAAAGGTTTGATGTAGAACAACCTGTAATGTCCAATATGTTGTATATCTCCTCGAGTGCTCCTGTAACTTTTATTGTGTGTAAAACCAAATGTGAACTTAAGAAAAGGATTTGTGAGCATACGAGCTCCATTCGCAACCACAATAAAAACCTGTTGCCAGGCATTTCATAATCATGAACTAAGTGCCTTACGTTACATGGGAATTGGATTGGAGAAGCCCAACGTAGAGGAGGAAATAGGGATAAATGACGTATCCAAAGCCAGTCATATTGGATATAGTGCCCCAGCAGGTCTCAATGAGGATGTTCCCTTTTTAATAAAAAAAAAGGCTATAGCAGGCTTGCAGTTGATAAACGATGCCTCCTGGCGGCCATGTTGGAAGACCGCTGCATTAATTCTTCTGACAACAACAGCCTAGTGACTATCCCACACTGCATGATAGAGTGCCTAAAACGAGTTGATTACAGTGAAATGCTGAATACAACAGGTGTAGTAGACCTTACAGTGAAATGCTGAATACAACAGGTGTAGTAGACCTTACAGTGAAATGCTGAATACAACAGGTGTAGTAGACCTTACAGTGAAATGCCGAATACAACAGGTGTAGTAGACCTTACAGTGAAATGCTGAATACAACAGGTGTAGTAGACCTTACAGTGAAATGCTGAATACAACAGGTGTAGTAGCCCTTACAGTGAAATGCTGAATACAACAGGTGTAGTAGACCTTACAGTGAAATGCCGAATACAACAGGTGTAGTAGACCTTACAGTGAAATGCCGAATAGAACAGGTGTAGTAGACCTTACAGTGAAATGCTTACTTAACCAACAACACAGTTAAAGAAATAGTTAAGAAAATATTTACCAAATAAACTAAAGTAAAATATAATATAATAAAAAGTATCATTAAAATAACAATAATGAGGTTATATACAGGGTGTACCGGTACAGAGTCAATGTGGAGGCTATATACAGGGTATTACGGTACAGAGTCAATGTGGAGGCTATATACAGGGTGTTACGGTACAGAGTCAATGTGGAGGCTATATACAGGGTATTACGGTACAGAGTCAATGTGGAGGCTATATACAGGGTGTTACGGTACCGAGTCAATGTGGAGGCTATATACAGGGGGTACCGGTACAGAGTCAATGTGGAGGCTATATACAGGGTATTACGGTACAGAGTCAATGTGGAGGCTATATACAGGGGGTACTGGTACAGAGTCAATGTGGAGGCTATATACAGGGTGTACCGGTACCGAGTCAATGTGGAGGCTATATACAGGGTGTACCGGGACAGAGTCAATGTGGAGGCTATATACAGGGTGTACCGGTACAGAGTCAATGTGGAGGCTATATACAGGGGGTACTGGTACAGAGTCAATGTGGAGGCTATATACAGGGTGTTACGGTACCGAGTCAATGTGGAGGCTATATACAGGGTGTACCGGTACAGAGTCAATGTGGAGGCTATATACAGGTATACCGGTACAGAGTCAATGTGGAGGCTATATACAGGGGTACTGGTACAGAGTCAATGTGGAGGCTATATACAGGGTGTACCGGTAGGTGGAGGCTATATACAGGGTGTATGTGGAGGCTATATACAGGGTGTACCGGTACAGAGTCAGGGTGTAGGGGTACTGGTACAGAGTCAATGTGGAGGCAGAGTCAATGTGGAGGCTATATACAGGGTGTACCGGTACAGAGTCAATGTGGAGGCTATATACAGGGTATACCGGTACAGAGTCAATGTGGAGGCTATATACAGGGGGTACTGGTACAGAGTCAATGTGGAGGCTATATACAGGGGGTACTGGTACAGAGTCAATGTGGAGGCTATATACAGGGTGTTACGGTACCGAGTCAATGTGGAGGCTATATACAGGGTGTACCGGTACAGAGTCAATGTGGAGGCTATATACAGGGTGTACCGGTACAGAGTCAATGTGGAGGCTATATACAGGGGGTACTGGTACAGAGTCAATGTGGAGGCTATATACAGGGTGTACCGGTACCGAGTCAATGTGGAGGCTATATACAGGGTGTACCGGTACAGAGTCAATGTGGAGACTATATACAGGGGGTACCGGTACCGAGTCAATGTGGAGGCTATATACAGTGTATTACGGTACCGAGTCAATGTGGAGGCTATATACAGGCTGTACCTTTACCGAGTCAATGTGGAGGCTATATACAGGGTGTACCGGTACCGAGTCAATGTGGAGGCTATATACAGGGTGTACCGGTACCGAGTCAATGTGGAGGCTATATACAGGGGTTACCAGTACAGAGTCAATGTGGAGGCTATATACAGGGTGTACCGGTATAGAGTCAATGTGGAGGCTATATACAGGGGTTACCAGTACAGAGTCAATGTGGAGGCTATATACAGGGGTTACCAGTACAGAGTCAATGTGGAGGCTATATACAGGGGTTACCAGTACAGAGTCAATGTGGAGGCTATATACAGGGTGTACCGGTACCGAGTCAATGTGGAGGCTATATACAGGGGTTACCAGTACAGAGTCAATGTGGAGGCTATATACAGGGTGTACCGGTACAGAGTCAATGTGGAGGCTATATACAGGGTGTACCGGTACAGAGTCAATGTGGAGGCTATATACAGGGGGTACCGGTACTGAGTCAATTTGGAGGCTATATACAGGGGGTACCGGTACCGAGTCAATGTGGAGGCTATATACAGGGTGTACCGGTACAAAGTCAATGTGGAGGCTATATACAGGGTGTACCGGTACCGAGTCAATGTGGAGGCTATATACAGGGGGTACCGGTACCGAGTCAATGTGGAGACTATATACAGGGGGTACCGGTACCGAGTCAATGTGTTGGGGTACAGGTTAGTCTAAGGTAATTTGTACAGGTAGGGGTGAAGTGACTATGCATAGATAATAAACAGCGAGTAGCAGCAGTGTAAAAACAAAGGGGTGGAGGGGGTGTCAATGTAAATATTCCAGGTGTCCATTTTTATTTTTATTCTACCTTTATCTAACCGGGCAGTTACTAATCCAATGCTCTAACCACTAGGCTACCCTGCCGCCCCATTTGATTCATTGTTCAGCAGTCTTGAGAGTAGAAGCTGTTAAGGAGCCTTTTGGTCATAGACTTGGTGCTCCGGTACCAGAAAACAGTCTATGACTTGGGTGACTGGAATCTTTGACAATTTCTTGGTAATAGTGGTGGTGTGTAAAGGACAATCGCTGGAGTCGAGAAGCAGGAAAAGGGAGTCAAACATTAGTTGGAACAGACATGGAACAGGACAGGAATAGCGTCAGAACTGGGTAATACACAGAGCGTTGGACTAGTAACTGGGAGGTTGCAAGTCAAGTTCAAACCCCTGAGCTGACAAGGTACAAATCTGTCGTTCTGCTCCTGAACAGGCAGTTAACCCACAGATCCTAGGCTGTCATTGAAAATAAGAATTTGTTCTTAACTGACTTGCCAAGGTAAATAAAAAATTGTGTGTGACTTTTAAACTGTATTTTTGTTCACAGAATTTGCATACCTAGGTACACATATAATCTAAGGATGTACCCTTATTCTCTTGGGACATTCTTTGGGACCTTTTCATCTGCAGACAGGGTTTGCCAGCTCTCTGTATCTGAGGACAGAAAACATAACAAAGAAACAGGTAGCATTATACTCAAGTTAGACAGCCCTGAATATTATGTTTCTATATCTTTCGGTCCTCAGTTTTTCTCGCAGGGACTGGAGAATAGTTTCATAATGTCCTCCCACATAGGTACCTGCCCTCTCCCTTCCCAGACAGCTGGACCTGCTAACTGGTCTAGGAACAGTGGGTTAACTGGTCTAGGAACAGTGGGTTAACTGGTCTAGGAACAGTGGGTTAACTGGTCTAGGAACAGTGGGTTAACTGGTCTAGGAACAGTGGATTAACTGGTCTAGGAACAGTGGGTTAAATGGTCTAGGAACAGTGGATTAACTGCCTTGTTCAGGGGCAGAACAACAGATGTCTACGTTGTCTGGCCTAATGCTCTAACCACTAGGCTACCTGTCGTCCCAGGTAGCCTTTCTTGAATACGTTTTCCCACTGCCTCAGTTCTCTGTGTCCTTAGAAAAACTAAATAATGGGCAATCTTCCCAAAGTTTCCCGTGATAGCAAAATGCAGCCAGCCATGTGAACGATTGGAGTTTGGTCTTCCAACATGGGGCTTGGTGATTTGGGACGCAACTGCAAGCCATCTATAAATATATAGACCGAAAATACCTTCCTAATATTTAGGCTATAATGACATCATAGTGTATCTTTGTGTGTTTTTTGTAAATATTTCATCTTTCCCCCATAGCTCTCCCTGCTGGGATCTCTTATTTGGACCAATACTGACTGTGAATCTATAGTTATGGCTACCTGTGTGTAGCCTGTAAAGCTGTCCTAACATTGCCTCATATGCACGCTGAAGAAGGGCTCTTACCCCCAAACGTTCGTGCAGCAATAAAAAACATGTTTATTTAAGTTTATTCACAGGAGTGCCATCCTATGTTTATTCTTCACACTATGAAGTTGGAAAAATACTATGAAATAGTGGAAATGATAACGTCTTTTTAGTGTTTGAAAAGACTGCCTTAAATTTCAGCCTGTTTTGGTGGGATGACATCACCGGGCGGTAATTTAGAAAGTGTTCCAAACCTCTCTGCCAATAACTCAGACCACTCCCAAACAGTCCTAGCAAAACAATCACACGAAGGTACTTAATTGTTACCCAGAAATGATTTGATATTGAGATAAAAAATGGCTGCATTGCCCATGTGTGCATGTCCAAGTGTATGTGTGCATGAGGATGTGTTGCTGGGATACCTGGTTGAAACGTTACCCATTTGGAGGGACTCCGGGAATGAATCAGGTCCCCACTTGGCAGCTGAGCTTTTCAGCTCAGTGGGGACATTCCCCTTTGCATCGGTCTCTGCTCCACACAAATCATTAACTACGTCTTAAAGCATCCCGCTCACGCCTTGACGCTCCCTCTCAACTACATTGAGTCTTGTGTTTATCTCAACCCCGGGTCATTTTCAGTCTGCTGAGAATCCTAGCTATTTCCACATGGCAGTTTTTTTTAAGTCTCTGCGGGAATCTGATAGATTGAGGTGAGGAGCTGTCAGGAGTCTAGAGATTAGAGGTCAACCGATTATGATTTTTCAACGCCGAAACCGATTATTGGAGGACCAAAAAAGCCGATACTGATTTGTATTTATTTATTTGTAAAAATGACAATTACAACAATTCCGAACGAACACTTATTTTAACTTAATATAATACATCAATAAAATCAATTTAGCCTCAAGTAAATAATGAAACATGTTCAATTTGGTTTAACTAATTCAAAAACAAAGTGTTGGAGAAGAAAGTAAAAGTGCAACATGTGCTATGTAAGAAAGCTAACGTTTCAGTTCCTTGCTCAGAACATAAGAACATATGAAAGCTGGTGGTTCCTTTTAACATGCGTCTTCAATATTCCCAGGTAAGAAGTTTTAGGTTGTAGTTATTATAGGAATTATAGGACTATTTCTCTTGATATCATTTGTGTTTCACCTTTGACTATTGGATGTTCTTATAGGCACTTTAGTATTGCCAGTGTAACAGTATAGCTTCCATCCCTCTCCTCACTCCTCCCTGGGCTCGAACCAGCAACACAACGACAACAGCCATCATCGAAGAAGCGTTACCCATGCAGAGCAAGGGGAACAACTACTAGAAGGCTCAGAGCGAGTGACGTTTGAAATGCTATTAGCGCTGACTGGCTAGCCATTTCACTTCGGTTACACCAGCCTCATCTCGGGACATGATAGGCTTGAAGTCATAAACAGTGCGTTGCTTGACACACAACGAAGAGCTGCTGGCAAAACTCACGAAAGTGCTGTTTGAATGAATGTTTAAGCGCCTTCTTCTGCCTACCACCGCTGAGTCAGATACTTAGATACGTGTATGCTTGTATGCTCAGTCAGATTATATGCAATGCAGGACATGCTAGATAATATCTATCAACCATGTGTAGTAAACTAGTGATTATGATTGATTGTTTTTTATAAGATAAGTTTAATTCTAGCTAGCAGCTTACTGCATTCGCGTAACAGGCAGTCTCCTTGTGGAGTGCAATGAGAGAGAGGCAGGTCGTTATTGCACTAGACAAGTTAACTGCAAGGTTGCAAGATTGGAGCAAGTCTAGAGATCCATCAAACAGCGTCATAGACGGGTTGGTTGTTTAGCTTACGCAACTATGGGGCAAAACAGACGGGATTGGCTTAGAATGTTGATAACGCCTAAACTATAGTTCTTCTCCAATGTTGATTGAAAACAAATATAGTTGCACAATGAGCACTTGTTGTCTCTTAAATGCTTTTTGCCATATTAGCGTAGAGGTGACATGAGACAAAACACCTCAAAACAAGACATGGATTAAAGAACAAGATGAAACGAGCTTACGATTCCCCAACAAGGCCGTTTTTTGTCATTGTTGCTAGCTATCTGGGCATTCAGAATCACAACACACACAGCCTTCTGCCACTTTGAAGCGTGAGCATCATTTTTGTGGCGTTGTCAACTAACCCGTCTGTTAGCAACACGGATGTTGCGTAACAGGGACCATATGCAAAGTGGCCATACCATCCCCCAGTCAGTCTATGTGGCTACAGGTCCATAATACACACAGTGGAATAGAGGGAAAGTTGTTTCTGTGATAAAGGATGAATGTTGACCCTATTTGCAGCGAGGATGTATTCCCTAGTGGAACTACTTCATTACAGTTTTTTTTTTTGCACTCGAGTTAAGTCACTTCACTTTTTTTCCCTCTATGGAGTCAAAATAAGGCCTGTATTCACAAAGGAACTAATCTATGCAGACTGATCGGTATCAATCTGATACAGATTTGATTTTCCAGGTAACTGAATCCTCCACTACTAAGCATTAGGCAACAATGACATGAATATATAATAATATACAGCAGATGCTTTTATCCAATCATCCGTGCATTACCTTTTACATATGGTTGGCCCCTGGGAATTGAATCCACAATCCTGGTGTTGCAAGCGCCATGCTTTACCAACTGACCTACAGAGAAGACACCAAGGAGCAACAATATATTTATCACTACTCATGTATATCCCTTGATTTTTTTATACTGTAGAACTGAGGTCGTGTGCCACTACAACAAACCATATTAATGTTGCTGTAAGCTGATTCAATAAAACAAGTCTATCCATCTCCAGACTAACAACAAACATGGAATTACATTAGTGAGACTGTCCTCTACCACAGGTTTTCCCAAAGTCGTTCCTGGGGCCCCTCTTGGGTGCACATTTTGTCCCCCCCCCCCTCCAGCACTACACATCTGATTCAAGTATTCAAAGCTTGATGATGAGTTGGTTATTTGAATCAGCTGTGTAGTGTTAGGGGGCAAAAGAAACTAGATGTGCACCCAAGGGGGGCCCCTAGGACCGAGTTTGGGAAACCCTCCTCTACCAGAGCGTTATGCTTTAAACCAAGAGACCACGTAAGTAACTAAGCATTATGTCCCACCCCTTTATTCTATTAGTTCTATTAGTTCAGATCAATGAATTTGGTCTGGTGACCAGGTGACCAGGGGATTGGTGACCAGGGGATTGGTGAACAGGGGATTGGTGACCAGGGGATTGGTGAACAGGGGATTGGTGACCAGGGGTTTGGTGACCAGGGGATTGGTGAACAGGGGATTGTAAATGCATTAACTTGGTAACGAAACTAACATAAATGTTTATTTACTCAGCCACCAAGGACACCTAATCTTTTGATTAAAATGTTGGCATAGTGCTTTATTGGCAGTAATTAGCAGGAGATGTAATTTTACTTTAATGAGTAACTTTCATGAGAAATAAAAAACCCATCAAAAAACAGATGTTTTAGGCTTAGTTATAGTGAAACACGTCAATTCTGGTCTTCATTTTGACAGTTCATTGCAAAAGTGATATATGTTGGTCTTTCAGTAGTAAATCTAGCTCTTTTTGCCGCTAGCGGTTCAAGTCTACCATTGAAATCCCGATGGTGGCTCTCTGTCATCACAAAGGGGGTTTCGGTATGAAATCCACTCCCTTCTACATGTGCTGGGTGCTGCCACTTGAAGGCTTACTGTAAAAGCAGGTGACAGCGTGCTAATATATTTCGCATGATGTTTCCTTTACTAGATTACTGACGTTACACAAAAACATTTTTGCTTGCCGTTTCATACAGATCTATGTGCTTTTACAAACAAAAACAAAAACATGTAAACTACTGTATGAGCATATTACGTTAATATTAGTTGTCACGCCCTGACCTTAGCATTCTTTGTTTTCTTTATTATTTTGGTTAGGTCAGGGTGTGACATGGGTGATCATATGTTTTTGTCCTGTCTAGGGCTTTTGTTTGTTTATGGGGTTGTCACCAGTCTAAGGGTTTTGTATGTCTATGGTTGCCTAGATTGGTTCTCAATTAGAGGCAGCTGTTTATTGTTGTCTCTGATTGGGAACCATATTTAGGCAGCCATATTCCTTGAGTATTTCGTGGGTGATTATCTAAGTCTATGGATGTTGCATGTTTGCACGCTGTGTTGATAGCAGTCACGGTCGTTTTATTATTTTGTTTGTTTAGTGTACTTATTTCGTCTTACATTAAAAGAATGTATTCACATCACGCTGCGCTTTGGTTCTCCGATCCTTACTACTCCACCTCGTCAGAGGAGTAGCTAAATCCATAGTAACAAGAAATACATGACAGTGGTGGTCATGTCAACTCGTATTTTGTCTCAACTGCTATGACTGATTGGTGATGCAGTCTGCTAAAACAGTTGGCTCAGTTCAATGGTTGTAAATTTTAATCCCACATGGGGCAGATAAAAAATTTTTTTATCCTTTATAATTTATGTAAAAGTTTAGAAGAAAATATCAAAAGTTAGGTGAATTCACAGCATTTCGCTACAGCCGCAATAACATCTGCTAAATATGTCCCATCTGGATAAGAGGAATACCTATGTAAGAATGCTGTTCATTGACTATAGCGCAGCATTCAACACCATAGTACCCTCCAAGCTCATCATTAAGCTCGGGTCCCTGGGTCTGAACCCTTCCTGTGCAACTGGGTTCTTAACTTCCTGATGGGCCGTCCCCCAGGTGGTGAAGGTAGGAAACAACACCCCCACTTCGCTGTTCCTCAACACAGGGGCCCCACAAGGGTGTGTGCTCAGTCCCCTCCTGTACTCCCTGTTCCCCCATGACTTCGTTGCCACGCACGCCTCAGACGACACAACAGTAGTAGGCATGATTACCAGCAATGACAAGACAGCCCACAGAGAGTAGGTGAGGGCCATGGGAGAGTGGTGCCAGTAAAATAACCTCTCACTCAATGTCAACATAAACACAGGAGCTGATCGTGGACTTCAGGAAACAGCAGAGGGAGCATGCCCCTATCCACATCGACAGGACTGCAGTGGAGAAGGTGGAAAGCTTCAAGTTTCTCAGTGTACAGATCAATGAGGTTCTGAAGCGCCTCTTCAATCTCAGGAGACTGAAGAAATGTTGCTTTGCCCCTAAAACCCTCACAAACTTTTACAGATGCACAATTGAGAGCATCCTGTCGAGCTGTATCACCACCTGGTACGGCAACTGCACCGCCCTCAATCGCAGTGCTCTCCAGAGGGTGGTGCGGTCTGCCCAACACATTCTGTCTAAAGCAACTAGACCATTAGTGGGTATCATATATCTTGGAGTTGCTCAGAAATACATCAAGTATGTTTCGTATGGCTCTGAGGCCATGCTGCTATAATAAACCTGTAGTTTTTAGGTGAATATGGTTTGATAAATTACCTGTCTGATTTGTCATTGAAAGTTCATGAAAAATAATCAACTTCCTCTAACTAATTGAAGGCTTTGTTGTCCCCCTTGTTTATGATCACCATCATATTTCGAAGCTATTTCAGTTATTTTCCCCCACATTCTGCAGACCCCACAGAGAAGGGATAAAAGCCACTGTTTTGCCTATACCACCTATTTTCAGCACAATCAAGTCAAGAGTATTTTCATAATGAGTTGTTCAAGATTCTGCTGTTTACGCTACTTAGCTGTGTTGATAATAGACAAAAAGTTGAAGCATAAAGCTAAGTTTTCTCGTCACCTGGGATGTAAATCCAAATCTGACCGAAATGTGAGTTTATGTGAAACACAAAGAAACCTACACCTTGACCTAGCACACAACACACATCAAAGACAATCCTTCCCAAAACACGATCCACAGTTTCTTGGACATATTTTGCAGCATACAACTACAACTCACTCCTCCTTCGCCTGCAGACATTTTTCTTGATTCACTAGCCACTCAAAAGATTAGTGGAAACGCAGATTGAGCCAAAGAAGGCTTTTTAAAAATGTTCTGGCGGTATGAATGGAACACTCTTAGTGAAGGCTGCTTTTACTTAGACAGTTGGGTTGACTTACTGTCGGTATAGTGTGGACACAGGTGGCTTTACTGGTCTAACAGGAGCATCACGCTATCTGGGGACGGTACCTCGAGGACATGTGCACACATTGTGCCATGAAATCAGAATCAAGCTTAAGCTCAAGCACGGAGTCAATTGGGAAAAAGACTTATTCTCTAATGCAGGTTATACACTCGTCAAATACAAAGGGTCCTAGACAATGGAATCAGGTAACCACAAGTCAGGGTGGCCTAGTGGTTAGAGTGTTGGGCTTGTAGCCAGAAGGTTGCAAGTTCAAACCCCCAAGGTACAAATCTGTCGTTCTGCCCCTGAACAGGCAGTTAACCCACTGTTCCTAGGCCGTCATTGAAAATAAGAATTTGTTCTTAACTGACTTGCCTAGTAAAATTAAAATAAACTGTTTAACTGCACATAAATATGACATTTTGTAAGTGATATGCAGTTGAGTTTGTCTGTTTTCTTACTGTCGTGTAGACATTGTTTGGTTGAGTAGATGAATCAACTTGGATTCTCGCAAGAATAATGTTTTTTTTTTTACCTACTATGGAAACAGGGTTAGCATGTTTGATTGTACAGGGCTTCTGTATACTGAATATAGTATATCAAGACTTAGTGATTACTGTCACGACTTCTGCCGAAGTCAATGCCTCTCCTTGTTCGGGCGGTGTTCGGCGGTTGACGTCGCCGGTCTTCTAGCCATCGCGATCCATTTTTCATTTTCCATTTGTTATGTCTCGTTTCACCACACACCTGGTTCTCATTCCCCTCATTATGTGTTGTGTATTTAACCCTCTGTTTGCCCCATGTCTTTGTGTGGTATTGTTTATCTGCTTTCATGTATGCGCACGTTAGGCTGGTTGCGCTGGGTTCAACCCGTATTTGTATTTCGTGTCCGATGGTGCCGTGTGTTTTTGGTTCGCCAAATAAAAGGCTCCGTTTTGCTACCAATTATCTGCTCTCCTGCGCCTGACTTCCTACAGCCCTTCACGCATACCATGACAGATTACACTGTACAGTTGTGGCCAAAAGATTTGAGAATGACACAAATATTAATTTTCACAAAGTTTGCTGCTTCACTGTCTTTAGATATTTTTGTCAGATGTTACTATGGATACTGAAGTATAATTACAAGCATTTCATAAGTGTCAAAGGCTTTTATTGGCAATTACATGAAGTTGATAGAGTCATTATTTGCAGTGTTGACCCTTCTTTTTCAAGTCCTCTGCAATCCGCCCTGGCATGCTGTCAATTAACTTCTGGGCCACATACTGACTGATGGCAGCCCATTCTTGCATAATCAATGCTTGGAGTTTTTGTTGGTCCACCCGCCTCTTGAGGATTGACCACAAGTTCTCAATGGGATTAAGGTCTGGGGAGTTTCCTGGCCATGGACCCAAAATATCAATGTTTTGTTCCCCCGAGCCACTTAGTTATCACTTTTGCCTTATGGCAAGGTGCTCCATCATGCCGGATAAGGCATTGTTCGTCACTAAACTGTTCCTGGATGGTTGGGAGAAGTTGCTCTCGGAGGATGTGTTACCATTCTTTATTCATGGCTGTGTTCTTAGGCAAAATTGTGAGTGAGCCCACTCCCTTGGCTGAGAAGCAACCCCACACAGGATGCTTTACTGTTGGCATGACACTGGACTGATGGTAGCGCTCACCTGTTCTTCTCCGGACAAGCTTTTTTCCGGATGACCCAAACAATCGGAAAGGGGATTAATCAGAGAATATGACTTTACCCCGGTCCTCAGCAGTCCAATCCCTGTACCTTTTGCAGAATATCAGTCTGTCCCTGATGTTTTTCCCGGAGAGAAGTGGCTTCTTTGCTGCCCTTCTTGACACCAGGCCGTCCTCCAAAAGTCAGATGCACTCACACCTGCCTGCTGCCATTCCTGAGCAAGCTCTGTACTGTTGGTGCCCCGATCCCGCAGCTGAATCAACTTTAGGGGATGGTCCTGGTGCTTGCTGGACTTTCTTGGGCGCCATGAAGCCTTCTTCACAACAGTTGAACCACTCTCCTTGAAGTTCTTTATGATCTGATGGTTGATTTAGGTGCAATCTTACTGGCAGCAATATCCTTGCCTGTGAAGCCCTTTTTGTGCAAAGCAATGATGACGGCACATGTTTTCTTGTAACCGTGGCTGACAGAGACAGAACAATGATTCCAAGCACCACCCTCCTTTTGAAGCTTCCAGTGTGTTATTCGAACTCAATCAGCATGACAGAGTGATCTCCAGCCTTGTCCTCGTCAACACTCACACCTGTGTTAACTAGAGAATCACTGACATGATGTCAGCTGGTCCTTTTGTGGCAGGGCTGAAATGCAGTGGAAATGTTTTGGAGGGATTCAGTTAATTTGCATGGCAAAGAGGGACTTTGCAATTAATTGCAATTCATCTGATCACTCTTCATAACATTCTGGAGTATATGCAAATAGCCATCATACAAACTGAGGCAGCAGACTTTGTGAAAATGTATATTTGTGTCATTCTCAAAACTTTTGGCCATGACTGTACATACAGTATGTGAAATGCTGGTAACAAGAATGCACTACAAATGTTCTGCTGTTCATGTTCAATGTTTAGGGTAGGTCACCTTTATATAGCCAGAACCTTCATATTTCTCCAACAATACATCTACTGGTGATATGAGCCCATCTTAAAATGTCAGTTGAGTACTGTGAAAACAATGTATTTATTTTGCCATATTGTTGATGGTTTTACGGTCTAGAATCAGGATAACAATGGGCTTTTGAAATCAATTTCAGCCTTGTAATAAGGCGAGGGACAGTCACGTTATGAGGTCACGCTGAAATGTGACTGCAACTTTCCAGTATGGCCCTATGTCCCCTTGGCAGTCATCCAGTAGACATGTGTATAGTTCATCACCCAGCCTAGATAATTCTAGACAATGAGAGACTGACTAGCACATTCCTACTGTATTGTCCACTTGTCATCATTAGAGATGCTAGCTATATCTGATCAAACTGCTGAAGGTAACAAGAGACCAGTGGCAGTCAGTGCCTTAAGATGAGGGAGGCCATTTGATTTTTTATTAGCATGGCCTTATTTCTATTACAGCATATTGGGGAAAGGGGGATACCTAGTCAGTTGTACAACTGAATGCCTTCAACTGAAATGTGTCTTCCGCATTTAACCCCACTGTGAGGTACGGGGGGCTGGTTTAATTGACATCCACGGCGCCCGGGGTTAACTGCCTTGCTCAAGGGCAGAAAAACACATTTTTACCATGTCAGATCTGGGATACCATCCAACGCCTGTTGTTCATATTCCATTCACCCAGTTCAATGTATCATCGATAGGTTTAGGCTACTACATGATACTACATGATACATGATGACTACGTGATACTCAAATTTTCAAGAGGTTGCTACAACCTAGCCTATGAATGAAAGTGTACAATGTAGATGCACACAGGTCGAGAGAAAGGTTTGAGGTGACAGACAGTGACACATTCAATACCGCCTTGATCATTAGACCAATACTTGCAAACGACAGTTTGTATTGGACAAATTCAGGTACGTTTATCCCTGTTTCATTCTGTTTGCTTCCGTTTAAGAAACGTTTTTCAACAGAATCAGTGGAATAAATACACCCGTGATCACACACAAACACAGTTCACTTTCATAGCAGCCACATTGTATTCCTTCTCGCATCCATGCTCTCTCCTCCTCACCCCTTTTCTCTTCGTTTGTGGACTTCAATGCACAACACATCAGCTGTATGTGACCAGGCGAAAAAAAACTTTTGACGCAAAACCATATCATAACCACTACACACAGCCTACATCATTGTCACCATATTAGCTAAAGTAACGTCATAGTCAACATAGTTAATAGAACTAACTTGTTAGTAAACCCTCTACAATCCTGCAGTACAGTTCCAGTGTATAGTCAGTTTAGCAGTTACACCGGCAAGCCCCGATGGCAATAAATTAGTAAAACCAAAAGCTTACCTTGACTTGGAAGAGTTCCAGTTTTGTGTTGGATAATCATAGCCAGCTAGCTAATATAGCATGCCTCTGTTTGAGCTGGGTGTTTGAGTAGGCTAAACTATCTAGCTGCCTTTGCTAGCTATGTAAGTGAAACTGGAAAACAAATTATACACTCTCTATTTTGAAGAAATTAATTTGTTTAAAACTGTTCAACTATTGTTTTTCTTTGAGTCAACTACTCACCACATTTCATGCACTGCAGTGCTAGATAGCTGTAGCTTATACTTTCAGTACTAGATTCATTCTCTGATCTTTTGATTGGGTGGACAAGATGTCAGTTTATGCTGCAAGGGCTCTGACCGGTTGGAGGAAATCCTCTTGAAGTTGTCATAATTACTGTTTAAGTCTATGGAAGGGTGTGAGAACCATGACCTCCAAGGTTTTGTATTGAAGTCAATGTATCCAGAGGAGGATGGAAGCTAGCTGTCCTCCGGCTACACCATGTTGCTACCCTACAGAGTGCTGTTGAGGCTACTGTAGACCTTCATTCCAAAACAGTGTGTTTTAATAAATGATTTGGTGACATTTGAATATATTTAGTATAGTGTCTAAAAAGGATCACTTTTAAATTTGTAAATGTTTTAGTTTTTATGAAATTCACTGAGCAGGATGGTCCTCCCCTGCCTACTCTGAGTAGCCTCCACTGCAAGAGACCATGCTTCTCTGTGTATAGTAACCCCTCCATAGCCATTGTTATAGTCTTGTGGGTTTGTTTTCAATCAATATTGCTGTTATTTCCTAGATAGCTCACCATAGCCTATTATATAATTCCATCATCATAAAGTAAAGTTGGTAAGATGCCCTAGAGGGCAAAAACATTGACTGATCCAATTGTCCTGACACGAGTCATTGTTGATTTCACTTGTTATAGGGGAGAGATTCTAGGGCTGCAGATAAGACTGTTGCCATGGTCCTGAAGGAGATACCCAGTAAGGCGTCTTCAGAAGTGAAACCCCTCCTCACGGTGACAACCAAGGTGGGCAGAACCATCGCAACCCCTCCGAACATCTCCTATCCCTCTCACTCCCTCAACTGAATTTTCCTATTTTTGGTGATGATAAAATCAATGGCAATGCTTTAAGCATCCTGTATCTACCCTCACTCTTGAGCCTAGCTCGAACTCTTCTCACACATCAATAACCTCACGACAGCAAAAAGCAACAACATTGATTTTATTTAATTTTTCAGCTGCTCTATGTGGTATAAAATGCATGTTACATTCCAAATCACCAACTAATAACCAGCCAGTATTTCAGCTGTAGCCAGGAATGACATTTTATCTAAATGCCATTTCATTGATGTATTTAAATTATATGCGCTGTAACTTGTACCTGTTGCAGCAGCAACACCTTATCAATGTAGTGCAGGAATTGTTAGTGAGAGTTCCTCAGGTGTACCTTAGTGGGCTTTTACTGTCACATTACCAAGTGAATCTACCCAATCAGGTAGTCTTAGCAGAATGACTTCATATTACTAAGTGAATCTACCCAATCAGGTAGTCTTAGCAGAATGACTTCATATTACTAAGTTAATCTACCCAATCAGGTAGTCTTAGCAGAATGACTTCGTATTACTCAGTGAATCTACCCAATCGAGTAGTCTTAGAATAATTAGAAATTAGGTTCTATATCAGCAAAATGTTTAGCCCATATCCAATGCAGTTTGTGAAAAGGCAGATTTTTACACCTCATAAGCAGCTAAACTTTCCTAATGTGTATGCATTTCCATAATGCATTACCTTGCAGCATCACATTAGGCTAGGACATAATTAAGCCATCTATTCTTGTAGATGCAGTTGATTGTCAGTGTGCTTTTCGGTGTTGCTTTGAAGCAATATGTGGATCGTATGGTTATAGCAGATGCTATTGTACGCTTCTGTTTTCTGTTCTTGATATAAATTAAAAGTACTTGGTGTGTGTGTGTGTGTTTGTGTGTCCGTGCATCTGTGTGTATTTCTGTGCTGTGGTGACAGTATAGTGATGTTCTGATGTTAACGTTATAAAATGGGCTCTGTAGGCTTCAATATGCTAAGTTGTTTCATAAAATACCATAATGTGTTTTTTAAATAATTATATATTGAAAAAAAAATTGATCTTTTTATTTTTAATCCCAACCAGCAAAGCACTCTATTGCGCAACACAACAAATATGTTTATCATGTGCTTCTTTGTATTCAAATACTAGTACTATCAGAAAGTTCGGTTAACAATGCTGTGTTTGCTGACTGTCTTTTGTTAGACAAGGCCTCTTTCTGTCCTTTTTACTTCTGTGAGTTAACCTTTCATTCTTTAAAATAGTTTAAAACAGCTGCCATTTTTAGCTTCCAGACCCTTAAATTAAGCCAACATTCTTGCTGTCTCATTCCGTAATCAGACTGGGATCTGGTGCATAATATCTGGACGTAGATAAGCAACTACATAAAAAAACAGACGTGTGCATTAAATGAGCAGGAAACTGCCTACCTTCACTAGTCTGAGAAGTAAATGGAAAGATGTGACTAGACTGCTAACACACAGGACACAACATATGCCATGTCACAAAATAGGATGCAACATCTTAATCAATGTAAAAAAATTAAAAAAGGGGGCAGAGGGTGAATTTGTAAATTTTATGAAAGTAGTTCCTCAGTCCTTTCACAAGGTCAAAAAAGGAGTTCCGCAGTCCTTCCACAAGGTCAGTGAAAGTAGTTCCTCAAATCTTCCACAAGGTCAGAGAAAGTAGTTCCGCAGTCCTTCCACAAAGTCTGAGAAAGTAGTTCCGCAGTCCTTCCACAAGGTCAGTGAATGTAGTTCCTGAGTCCTTCCACAAGGTCAGAGAAAGTAGTTCCGCAGTCCTTCCACAAAGTCTGAGAAAGTAGTTCCGCAGTCCTTCCACAAGGTCAGTGAATGTAGTTCCTCAGTCCTTCCACAAGGTCAGAGAAAGTAGTTCCGCAGTCCTTCCACAAGGTCCGTGATAAAAATTTGACCTTTACAGCAATGACCTCATTCCCTTTCTAGATACTCCGGTGTTCAGGAGAGGAGCTGAATGCTGCTTTCCTCAGACAAACACAGAGGTCTATTATATTCTGCATACTGGCAACACCATTCTTTTCAGATGACACGGATCAATTGCCAATAGAAGTCTGTTTCTAACTTTGTAGCATCGGTAAATAATGCATCTATAAGATGTCTTGCATAAGAGTGCACCCTCCACCCATGTGTTCTTGAGCTCAAACACTGTCTCACACACACACACACACACACACACACACACACACACACACACACACACACACACACACACACACACACACACACACACACACACACACACACACACACACACACACACACACACACACACACACACACGTTCACTATCACATACACTCATGCTAGACAATAGGCAAATAGCTAACTGTCACATATTGTACAGTATATACTCATGCTAGACAATAGGCAAATAGCTAACTATCACATACTGTATATACTCATGCTAGACAATAGGCAAATAGCTAACTATCACATACTGTATATACTCATGCTAGACAATAGGCAAATAGCTAACTGTCACATACTGTACAGTATATACTCATGCTAGACAATAGGCAAATAGCTAACTATCACATACTGTATATACTAATGCTAGACAATAGGCAAATAGCTAACTATCACATACTGTACAGTATATACTCATGCTAGACAATAGGCAAATAGCTAACTATCACATACTGTACAGTATATACTCATGCTAGACA
Source organism: Oncorhynchus gorbuscha (assembly GCF_021184085.1). NCBI lineage: Eukaryota > Metazoa > Chordata > Actinopteri > Salmoniformes > Salmonidae > Oncorhynchus > Oncorhynchus gorbuscha. The sequence continues at coordinate 9,964,130 of NC_060174.1, read as the reverse complement.
ATAGTCAAATAGCTAACTATCACATACTGTACAGTATATACTCATGCTAGACAATAGTCAAATAGCTAACTATCACATACTGTACAGTATATACTCATGCTAGACAATAGGCAAATAGCTAACTATCACATACTGTACAGTATATACTCATGCTAGACAATAGGTAAATAGCTAACTGTCCCATACTGTATATACTCACGCTAGACAATAGGTAAATAGCTAACTATCACATACTGTATATACTCACGCTAAACAATAGGTAAATAGCTAACTATCACATACTCGTGCTAGACAATAGGTAAATAGCTAACTATCACATACTGTATATACTCACGCTAGACAATAGGTAAATAGCTAACTATCACATACTGTATATACTCACGCTAGACAATAGGTAAATAGCTAACTGTCACATACTCGTGCTAGACAATAGGTAAATAGCTAACTATCACATACTGTACATACTCACGCTAGACAATAGGTAAATAGCTAACTGTCACATACTCACGCTAGACAATAGGTAAATAGCTAACTGTCACATACTGTACATACTCACGCTAGACAATTGGCAAAGTGGCTAATGGCTTACAGTGCAGTATAGCCCTTATAATCTTATAGAAATTATGAATGACTTTGGGAATGGACAATGATCCATAGTTTTCTATTACAATGGTAAGCTTTTTAGGTATAGCAACAATTATGCTCTAATATAATGAGCATGATAATAAAACAAAATATCATCCGTGTGCAAGCTCAAACAGTAGGGTGTTGGCGGATGCATCTGTTCCTAGGATATCAACATAACAAATAAATACCAAAGCATAAAAATGAGAATAACAATACATTAAAGCAACAGTAGTAAGCCAGTCTCAACATGACTGAGAAGCCTCATGACGTGGTATGAAAGCCAAAACAAAATGGCAAATATTATATGACATTACATTGCATTGCACTTTTCACTGGTTGTCCCTCAGGTTGTGGCAGGAGGACACATATTTGGCTCCCAAAGTTGCACATTTTGGCTTTTTAAAAGGCCTACTGACGAGGAGCTAGCAGGATCACGCTAACTTAACAAAGATTCAGAGCAGACAATGGTTACAAACAAGGAACAAGATGTTCTAATGTACAGTATGTTAGTATCCTAAGGCTAACTGGGATGTCCCTCCTCACCAAGAGATTACAGCATAATGAGGCAGGGCTGCTCCGTAGAGCACATCTTTGCTGCCTTTGACATTTGTTATGCTGGAACATCAGATTAGAAATATCTAGCTAGCACTCCTTTAACTTCCAGTTAACCGGTTCTCCGTACAGCGCTAGACAAAAATAGACATATCAGAAAAGACAAAGGAATGGTCTTTTCTCCCACAATGATTTGAACACACTCACAACCCCCCACCTCCTACGGGTTTAACCGGTTCAGGGTTCCCTTGACAACAGCATCTAAGAGATCTCTTGGAGTCATGCTCAGGTGGTGCAATTAGCTGAGGTTTTTCCATGACATCCTTTCAGGATTACCCCTCGAGGACTTGTAAACAAAGTTGCAATGTCCTTTGCACAGGATCAGCAAGCAAAAAAGGTACAAAGTGATATGCTGAAAAAATGGTAGCCTCCTCCACCTCGACGCAAAGAGAGAGGTTTGGGAGGACGAATGTGGCCAAAATCCCTTGTGTTTCAGTTTGAGCCAGGACAGTAAACCTATAATTGGCCTTTCCACTGTTACCTGGTAGCGTCCCGAGACTCTGTACACTACAGATAATTGGATGGATTGCCTGTCCTTATTAACCGATGGATGATTAGCAAGGAAGATGTGGAGGTCTCTATCATGTTATGAAAACAAAGGGTTAACCAAGATCATTATTTGTAGTTATTCTTTTGGTAATTACAGTAAGTGCTTTGCAGACTCCGTGCAACGATGGTTTATTAACTGTTCAATTCAAATAGCGCTGGAGGAGATGGCTACCGTTTTACGGGCTCCTAACCAATTGTGCAAATTTGTGTTGGTTTTTTGTTGCATTGTTTGTGACTTATTTTGTACATAATGTTTCTGCCATCGTCTCTTATGACTGAAAAAAACTTCTGGATATCAGAACACACAACGACTTGGACACAAAATATTTAATGCTGATACCGGACCAGGCCCAAATCACCCGTCATTTGCATGAAAGCGAGACACCAATATAGAGGACACACGTCCGGGTGCCTTGTGAGAATTGGTCAGCAAGTGGTTAACGCCTCTACCATCCGTCCTATTGGCCAACGCGCAATCATTGGAGAATAAATTGGATGAGCTCCATTCAAGACTTTCTGACCACATCTGCCACGCTGATCCTCAATTCGGGGGCCCCTCAGCAGTGCATGCTTAGTCCCCTCCTGCACTCCCTGTTCACTCATGACTGCATGGCCAAGCAGGACTCTAACACTATCATTAAGTTTGCCGACGACACAGCGGTGGTAGACCTGATTACAGAGAACGATGAGACAGCCTATAGGGAGGAGGTCAGAGACCTGGCAGTATCGTGCCAGGACAACAACCTCTCCCTCAATGTGATCAAGAAAAAGGAGATGATTGTGGACTACAGGAAAAGGAAGGCTGAGCACGCCCCTATTCATCAACGGGGCTGTAGTGGATCAGGTTGAGAGCTTCAAGTTCCTTGGTGTCCACATTATCAACAAACTATCATGGTTCAAACACATCAAGACAGTTGTGAAGAGGGCACAACAACGCATATTCTCAGGAGACTGAGAAGATTTCGCATGAGTCCTTAGATCCTTAAAAGGTTCTACAGTTGCACCATCGAGAGCATCCCGACTGGTTGCATCCCCGCCTGGTATGGCAACTGCTCGGCCTCTGACCGCAAGGGGCTACAAAGGGTAGTGCGTACAGCCCAGTACATCACTGGGGAAAGCTTCCTGCCATCCAGGACCTCTGTACCAGGCAGTGTCAGAGAAAAGCCTTAAAAATAGCTAAAGAATCCAGTACCCTTGTCATAGACTGTTCTCTCTGCTAACGCACAACAATCGGTATTCGAGCACCAAGTCTCGGTCCAAAAGGCTTCTTAACAGCTTCTACCCCCAAGCCATAAGGCTGCTGAACAGCTAATCAAATGGCTAACTGGACTATTTGCATTGAGCCCCCTCCCCCTTTTTATGCTGCTGCTACTCGCTGTGTATTATCTATGCATAGTCACTTTATCCCTATGTACATGTACATATTACCTCAATTACCTTGACTAACCTGTACCCCCGCACATTGACTCAGTACCGGTACCTCCGTATAGCCTCGTTATTGTTATTTTATTTTTTATTTTAAAAAAAAAACATGTTTTCCTTTTTTTAAAACTTTAGTTTATTTAGTAAATATTTTCTTAAAACTGCATTTTAAGTGAACTGGCATTGTTGTGCCAGGACAACAACCTCTCCCTTAACGTCAGCCAAACATTGGTTGATTGTTGACTTCAGAAGGCAGAGGAGGGAACATGCCCCGATCCACATCAAAGGGACTGCAGTAGAGAGAGTCAGCAGGTTTAAGTTCCTCTGTGTCCACATCACAGAGGACTTGTCATGGACCAACAACACCACCACTCTTGTCAAGAGGGCGCAGCAGCATCTCTACTTCTTAAGGCGTCTGAAGAGATTCGGTATGCCACCCCAGGTCCTCTCCAAATACTACCGCTGCACCATCGAGAGCGTCCTGACCAGTTGCATCACGGCCCGGTATGGGAATTGCTCCGTCCACGACCACAAGGCCCTCCAGCGGGTGGTGAAGATGGCCCAGTACATCACTGGGACCGTGTTCCCACCCATCCAGGACATCTACACGAACCGGTGTCTCAGGAAGGCCCACAGCATCATCAAGGAACCCAACACACCCCAGCCACGAGCTGCTCTCTCCCTTATCGTCGAGCAGACGGTATCGCAGCATGAGGTCTGACACCAACAGGCTCAGAGACAGTTTCTATCTACAAGCCATCAGACTGCTGAACACTTGAACTGGACTGACCTCCATGCTCTGATTCTCCGCACATGCACTCACTCACTCACTCACTCACTCACTCACTCACTCACTCACTCACTCACTCACTCACTCACTCACTCACTCATTCACCCGCCCATGTGCTGCTGCTTCCAGACTCTGGGAGGGCTAAATACTTATTCATTTAAATACTTGCCCCCCAAACCCACTTCCACAAAACACATGTTAACATTGCACTATTAATTGTTTCCTTCCTGTATTATAATTATGCCAAAATGTTTATTTTATTTTCTACTGAGCCTTTTACTTTATGTTCATATTCTTATATTGTATTATCTGTTATTGATGTGGCATTGTTGAGAAGGAACCTGCAAGTAAGCATTTCTTTGGAGGATGGATGGCTGCTGAGGGGAGGGACAGCTCATAATAACGTCTGGAAGGGAGTATTATAACTGGAATGGAGTGAATACCATTTATTTCATTCCAGTCGTTATTATGAGCCATCCTCCCCTCAGCAGCCTCCACTGGTGTATCCATGTGTATCCCGTAGATATGAGAGATAAAACTTGAAGCTGAATATGAAAAAGGAATGGGCCTAACCAGGTTCCTAGATAAAAGTTTCCAGTTTTAACGTCACGTGCACAAGTACTGTGAAATGCCTTTCTTTTAAGCTCCAAACCCAACAATGCAGTAATCAATATCAATGTAGCGCTACAAATAACAAGGTAGAACAAAAACACATATTAAATAGAATAAATAAAATATGTACGAAAGTATTTTCTTGAATCGATAAGACATTTGGATTATTTTTGTTTCACTGTGTGAATGCGTCCAACGTACATGTGTGCCGAGCAAGAAAACCGCTTCATACTGGAAAGTTAGTTACCAACTTTCATTCAATAGGGCTCTTAGTGATGTCAATGATTTATCTCTTTATGTCTCAATAGGCTACGTACTTAACCCATAAAACGTAGCACAATATAATTCAGTAGTGTGAGGGAGACCCCATATCCAATTAGTTCATAATTGGTATGTTATCTCATCAATTCAAAATGTCAGGGAATTTAATTGCGAAACCCCTCTGTGTGAAAACTGACCTTAAATTACACTATTCTGTCAAGGGAAAGGAAGGGTTAGGAATCCCATTAAGAGCTACAGTTAGTGATGATCCACCTCACGACGCACACTCGTCTACAGACAAGGTTTGTGGCCTGCATCCTGGCACCGCAATTTGTCTTATTTGACGCTAAATAGATGGGAGGCATTGAAGGAAGGCTACCTTTATGGGCGATCATCACGTGAACATCATGGAGTTTCACGAGCCGTCTCTCCATAATGCATCACATAATGCTTGTCCTCTGCGAACATTATGTGACGGAAATAAATCGTTTATTCACCGACAGATGTTCCCCACTGATCACCGTCGGCAAAGTTGAAAGTGTTGTCGAAAGTTACACAGGCACATGCTTCCATGAATGGAATTTAAACTTTGAATGGATTTAATTTGCCGTTGGCCTTTATGGGTCTCGAAGGGCTTCCTACGATGTGTGCACAGTGTATTTACATGTGGCGCTAGCCTTCACCTGACTGTGTGAGTGACATCTACAGGGAAGTCCCAGAGTCTCCATGATGGACACACTGCACTCTAAAAAGAAAAGGTTTCTGGAGTATTCTTTAGGGGTTCTTCACATTGAAACTGACGGGGAACCCCTTCTCCTTCTTCAAAGAACCCCTTTTAATGGATCCTCAAATAACCTTTTGAAGAACCTTTTGGGGTACATTTTTTAACTAACCCCTCCCTTATGATTAATAATAATAATACACATAACAATAACAACAATAGCACCATTTTTTAAATTGTCAGTGTTTATTAAGATTTTAGTGGCAAAGCAGAATAAAAAATGCTAAATATGAGGTAAACTCCCAGCAGAGCCCCAAGTCCAATGTGTTTATCCTCTGGTGTGTGGATGTTAATGTGTTAATGTGTTTATCCTCTGGCGTGTGGATGTTAATGTGTTTATCCTCTGGTGTGTGGATGTTAATGTGTTAATGTGTTTATCCTCTGGCGTGTGGATGTTAATGTGTTTATCCTCTGGTGTGTGGATGTTAATGTCTTTATCCTCTGGCGTGTGGATGTTAATGTGTTTATCCTCTGGCGTGTTTGATGTTAATGTGTTAATGTGTTTATCCTCTGGCGTGTGGATGTTAATGTGTTTATCCTCTGGCGTGTGGATGTTAATGTGTTAATGTGTTTATCCTCTGGCGTGTGGATGTTAATGTGTTAATGTGTTTATCCTCTGGCGTGTGGATGTTAATGTGTTTATCCTCTGGTGTGTGGATGTTAATGTGTTTATCCTCTGGCGTGTGGATGTTAATGTGTTAATGTGTTTATCCTCTGGCGTGTGGATGTTAATGTGTTTATCCTCTGGCGTGTGGATGTTAATGTGTTTATCCTCTGGCGTGTGGATGTTAATGTGTTTATCCTCTGGCGTGTGGATGTTAATGTGTTTATCCTCTGGCGTGTGGATGTTAATGTGTTTATCCTCTGGCGTGTGGATGTTAATGTGTTTATCCTCTGGCGTGTGGATGTTAATGTGTTTATCCTCTGGCGTGTGGATGTTAATGTGTTAATGTGTTTATCCTCTGGCGTGTGGATGTTAATGTGTTAATGTGTTTATCCTCTGGCGTGTGGATGTTAATGTGTTTATCCTCTGGTGTGTGGATGTTAATGTGTTTATCCTCTGTCGTGTGGATGTTAATGTGTTTATCCTCTGGCGTGTAATAATAATAATATATGCCATTTAGAAGACGCTTTTATCCAAAGTCATGTGTGCATACATTCTACGTATGGGTGGTCCTGGGGATCGAACCCACTACCCTGGCGTTACAAGCGCCATGCTCTACCAACTGAGCTACAGAAGGACGTGTGGATGTTAATGTGTTTATCCTCTGGCGTGTGGATGTTAATGTGTTAATGTGTTTATCCTCTGGCGTGTGGATGTTAATGTGTTTATCCTCTGGTGTGTGGATGTTAATGTGTTTATCCTCTGGCGTGTGGATGTTAATGTGTTTATCCTCTGGCGTGTGGATGTTAATGTGTTTATCCTCTGGCGTGTGGATGTTAATGTGTTTATCCTCTGGCATGTGGATGTTAATGTGTTTATCCTCTGGCGTGTGGATGTTAATGTGTTTATCCTCTGGCGTGTGGATGTTAATGTGTATATCCTCTGGCGTGTGGATGTTAATGTGTTTATCCTCTGGCCTGTGGATGTTAATGTGTTTATCCTCTGGCGTGTGGATGTTAATGTGTTAATGTGTTTATCCTCTGGCGTGTGGATGTTAATGTGTTTATCCTCTGGCGTGTGGATGTTAATGTGTGGATGTTAATGTGTGGATGTTAATGTGTTTATCCTCTGGCGTGTGGATGTTAATGTGTTAATGTGTTTATCCTCTGGCGTGTGGATGTTAATGTGTGGATGTTAATGTGTATATCCTCTGGTGTGTGGATGTTAATGTGTTTATCCTCTGGTGTGTGGATGTTAATGTGTTAATGTGTTTATCCTCTGGCGTGTGGATGTTAATGTGTGGATGTTAATGTGTATATCCTCTGGTGTATGGATGTTAATGTGTTTATCCTCTGGCGTGTGGATGTTAATGTGTTAATGTGTTTATCCTCTGGCGTGTGGATGTTAATGTGTTTATCCTCTGGCGTGTGGATGTTAATGTGTTTATCCTCTGGCGTGTGGATGTTAATGTGTTTATCCTCTGGTGTGTGGATGTTAATGTGTTTATCCTCTGGCGTGTGGATGTTAATGTGTTTATCCTCTGGCGTGTGGATGTTAATGTGTTTATCCTCTGGCGTGTGGATGTTAATGTGTTTATCCTCTGGCGTTAATGTGTTTATCCTCTGGCGTGGATGTTAATGTGTTTATCCTCTGGCGTGTGGATGTTAATGTGTTTATCCTCTGGCGTGTGGATGTTAATGTGTTTATCCTCTGGCGTGTGGATGTTAATGTGTTTATCCTCTGGCGTGTTGATGTTAATGTGTTTATCCTCTGGTGTGTGGATGTTAATGTGTTTATCCTCTGGCGTGTTGATGTTAATGTGTTTATCCTCTGTGTGGATGTTAATGTGTTTATCCTCTGGCGTGTGGATGTTAATGTGTTTATCCTCTGGTGTGTGGATGTTAATGTGTTTATCCTCTGGTGTGTGTATGTTAATGTGTTTATCCTCTGGTGTGTGTATGTTAATGTGTGGATGTTAATGTGTATATCCTCTGGCGTGTGGATGTTAATGTGTGGATGTTAATGTGTTTATCCTCTGGCGTGTGGATGTTAATGTGTTTATCCTCTGGTGTGTGGATGTTAATGTGTGGATGTTAATGTGTATATCCTCTGGCGTGTGGATGTTAATGTGTGGATGTTAATGTGTTTATCCTCTGGCGTGTGGATGTTAATGTGTTTATCCTCTGGCGTGTGGATGTTAATGTGTGGATGTTAATGTGTATATCCTCTGGCGTGTGGATGTTAATGTGTTTATCCTCTGGCGTGTGGATGTTAATGTGTGGATGTTAATGTGTGGATGTTAATGTGTTTATCCTCTGGCGTGTGGATGTTAATGTGTTAATGTGTTTATCCTCTGGCGTGTGGATGTTAATGTGTGGATGTTAATGTGTATATCCTCTGGTGTGTGGATGTTAATGTGTTTATCCTCTGGTGTGTGGATGTTAATGTGTTAATGTGTTTATCCTCTGGCGTGTGGATGTTAATGTGTGGATGTTAATGTGTATATCCTCTGGTGTATGGATGTTAATGTGTTTATCCTCTGGCGTGTGGATGTTAATGTGTTAATGTGTTTATCCTCTGGCGTGTGGATGTTAATGTGTTTATCCTCTGGCGTGTGGATGTTAATGTGTTTATCCTCTGGCGTGTGGATGTTAATGTGTTTATCCTCTGGTGTGTGGATGTTAATGTGTTTATCCTCTGGCGTGTGGATGTTAATGTGTTTATCCTCTGGCGTGTGGATGTTAATGTGTTTATCCTCTGGCGTGTGGATGTTAATGTGTTTATCCTCTGGCGTGTGGATGTTAATGTGTTTATCCTCTGGCGTGTGGATGTTAATGTGTTTATCCTCTGGCGTGTGGATGTTAATGTGTTTATCCTCTGGCGTGTGGATGTTAATGTGTTTATCCTCTGGCGTGTTGATGTTAATGTGTTTATCCTCTGGTGTGTGGATGTTAATGTGTTTATCCTCTGGCGTGTTGATGTTAATGTGTTTATCCTCTGGCGTGTGGATGTTAATGTGTTTATCCTCTGGCGTGTGGATGTTAATGTGTTTATCCTCTGGTGTGTGGATGTTAATGTGTTTATCCTCTGGTGTGTGTATGTTAATGTGTTTATCCTCTGGTGTGTGTATGTTAATGTGTGGATGTTAATGTGTATATCCTCTGGCGTGTGGATGTTAATGTGTGGATGTTAATGTGTTTATCCTCTGGCGTGTGGATGTTAATGTGTTTATCCTCTGGTGTGTGTATGTTAATGTGTGGATGTTAATGTGTATATCCTCTGGCGTGTGGATGTTAATGTGTGGATGTTAATGTGTTTATCCTCTGGCGTGTGGATGTTAATGTGTTTATCCTCTGGCGTGTGGATGTTAATGTGTGGATGTTAATGTGTTTATCCTCTGGCGTGTGGATGTTAATGTGTTTATCCTCTGGTGTGTGGATGTTAATGTGTATATCCTCTGGCGTGTGGATGTTAATGTGTATATCCTCTGGCGTGTGGATGTTAATGTGTTTATCCTCTGGCGTGTGGATGTTAATGTGTTTATCCTCTGGCGTGTGGATGTTAATGTGTGGATGTTAATGTGTGGATGTTAATGTGTTTATCCTCTGGCGTGTGGATGTTAATGTGTTTATCCTCTGGCGTGTGGATGTTAATGTGTTTATCCTCTGGCGTGTGGATGTTAATGTGTTTATCCTCTGGCCTGTGGATGTTTTAATGTGTTTTTCCTCTGACGTGTGGATGTTAATGAGTTTATCCTCTGGTGTGTGGATGTTAATGTGTTGATGTTCTCCGTATCCACAGCCAGAATGATTTCTCAGTGCATGGTGATATAACAGGTTTCCTGTTATATTCATCAGAGGTGTAGGGAGGGTGAAGTCTGTGAATCCCCCCCCAAAATAGTAATTATACAGATGATTAACAAAACATGCACACAACAGTATTCATTCATACTTTAGATTTTGTGGAAAATGTTCATGAAAAAGCCTGTATGGTTTTCATGCACATACCACATAATGTAGAGGCCTATGGGATATTCATTGAAGAGGGCAGGGAGGAGGATGGTACATGTGATCAGCATAACATACCAATACCAATTGACATACCTTTGTATGCCTCCTCGTCTGTATACCTGCAGACACTGACACAAAAGTGAGCAGTTCTGTAATCTGAACACAAAACAGCTAGCCTTCAACATATTCTTATAGCCAACATATTTGAACCTCTTTGTTGATCGATATCCATTGAATTGTGTCCATTTTCTGTTCTAGAAAGATTTGCGCCAACTTGAAGACCCCCACCTCCTATGGGGTTCTTGAAATAACCTTTTGGGGGTCTTTCAGGATCTTAGAAGAACCCTTGTTGAACCCCTCATTTTTTTTAGTGTAGGACGACACGTGTCAGACGTAATTGATCAATTACGGTTAAGAGCTTCCCTCACCCGGTTATCTAGGTCTTAATTAAAAGGAAAAAGACAAAAACCAGCAGACACGCCCTCCATGGAATGAATTAGACAACCCTGCCTTAGGACCACCTGTATATGTCACTCACAGGGTCAGGACATGGAAATACACTGGTGGTCTGACCGACAATAATGACAATGGTGAATGAATGAAATGTTAAGAGACTGCCTCTCTCTTCGATGAACACGGGAACAAACTATGATCAAATTGACAATACCAGAGAGAGGAATGAAATGCCTGCCATTTTGAAATCTGTTTAACAGTATGTTGCGATTGCTTGTGCGATTACTTCGCTAGCCATTGCCCACACTAAGCTTAAAGTTTGATATTTGAAAAATGTCCACTTGATTTCATCAGGAGCTGACTGGTGACATAACAAGAATGTAACTCTTGCATGGCCTGAGGTAGCACTGATTCACCAAACATTGTTATATTACAGGAATGGCAACCTGATAAACCACGGCTGTCAGCCAATCAGCATTCAGGGCTCGAACCACCGAGTTTATAATGATGAATAAGCAATAAACAGAGCAGTTTGTTATTCTGTGTCCCGCATATCTATAATGGCCCAGCAGGGCTTCTCTCAGTGCTTCTCTCAGGGCTTCTCTCAGTGCTTCTCTCAGGGCTTCTCTCAGTGCTTCTCTCAGTGATTCTCTCAGGGCTTCTCTCAGTGCTTCTCTCAGTGCTTCTCTCAGGGCTTCTCTCAGTGCTTCTCTCAGTGCTTCTCTCAGTGCTTCTCTCAGTGCTTCTCTCAGGGCTTCTCTCAGTGCTTCTCTTAGTGCTTCTCTCAGTGCTTCTCTCAGTGCTTCTCTTAGTGCTTCTCTCAGTGCTTCTCTTAGTGCTTCTCTCAGTGCTTCTCTCAGTGCTTCTCTTAGTGCTTCTCTCAGTGCTTCTCTCAGTGCTTCTCTTAGTGCTTCTCTCAGTGCTTCTCTTAGTGCTTCTCTCAGTGCTTCTCTCAGTGCTTCTCTTAGTGCTTCTCTTAGTGCTTCTCTCAGGGCTTCTCTCAGTGCTTCTCTCAGGGCTTCTCTCAGTGCTTCTCTTAGTGCTTCTCTCAGTGCTTCTCTCAGTGCTTCTCTTAGTGCTTCTCTCAGTGCTTCTCTTAGTGCTTCTCTCAGTGCTTCTCTCAGTGCTTCTCTTAGTGCTTCTCTTAGTGCTTCTCTCAGGGCTTCTCTCAGTGCTTCTCTCAGTGCTTCTCTTAGTGCTTCTCTCAGGGCTTCTCTCAGTGCTTCTCTCAGTGCTTCTCTCAGTGCTTCTCTCAGTGCTTCTCTCAGTGCTTCTCTCAGTGCTTCTCTCAGTGCTTCTCTCAGTGCTTCTCTCAGTGCTTCTCTCAGTGCTTCTCTCAGGGCTTCTCTCAGTGCTTCTCTTAGTGCTTCTCTCAGTGCTTCTCTCAGTGCTTCTCTTAGTGCTTCTCTTAGTGCTTCTCTCAGTGCTTCTCTCAGTGCTTCTCTTAGTGCTTCTCTTAGTGCTTCTCTCAGGGCTTCTCTCAGTGCTTCTCTCAGTGCTTCTCTTAGTGCTTCTCTCAGTGCTTCTCTTAGTGCTTCTCTCAGTGCTTCTCTCAGTGCTTCTCTTAGTGCTTCTCTCAGGGCTTCTCTCAGGGCTTCTCTCAGTGCTTCTCTCAGTGCTTCTCTTAGTGCTTCTCTCAGGGCTTCTCTCAGTGCTTCTCTCAGTGCTTCTCTCAGTGCATCTCTGAGCCATCGGTTGTCATTTTCCGGATGAGGTCTGTCCCTTTAATAATTCCCATTAATGTCAGCAATCTTTTTATATTTTTGCCAAAAGAGAGGTGCCTTTTTTAATTGAATAAGTGGAGATCATCTAATTAAGTGACGGGGGCTCCGAAATGATTCACTTTTCTCATTAAGGGCCAATATTCTGCTTGCAAATATACTGTAGGAAGATACGCTTTGAGGTTTAGAGGGTGAAATAGAGTAAGGCATCCAATATAAAACCATCGATCATAAAACCATGGCTGGAGGTGCCTCCGTGCAACACTTAGCTATTACAGTTCCAGCATCTTTGAACTCAAATGGGTCTCCCCAGCAAACAAAATGTAAACGTATATGACACTTTTCATAACCGTAACCATAATTGGATAATGTCCAAGTTGTCTAAAAAGGGGTAAAAGTTTTTGTTTTCAATTTGGCTGTAATGGCTAATAAACAGCCACATCATTAATTCCCAGAAAATATAGTTGCGGGAACATCTGTCATTGTTAGAGCCACACATTGAGCACATACAGACGGATCATGAAGCCGTGGGCATCACCTTTCATATCAAGCGTATGGCAGGCTGTGTGCAACCTCATGGCTAGTAATACATATTTTAGTGCCATCATTAAGATTCTCACATCCTATTAGCTCTCTGAGATGCATTGGAATAGAAATCTTCAAGATGTCACACAGGGAGGGGACATTGAGAGGAAACTTCTTCAAAGGGACACTTTCTGGATCCACAGGCTCAACACATTATCTACTCTTGGCCTTAACGAGGAGTTTGACTTAAAAACGTTTTTAAAGTTCCAAAATGTCCAAACTATTCTCTTGTTTTTACCCAAATTGAAAATTGTCTATCATATATACACTGCTCAAAAGGGAACACTAAAATAACACATCCTAGATCTGAATGAATGAAATATTCTTATTACGTACTTTTTTCTTTACATAGTTGAATGTGCTGACAACAAAATCACACAAAAATTATCAATGGAAATCAAATGTATCAACCCATGGAGGTCTGATTTGGAGAAACACTCAAAATTTAAAGTGGAAAACCACATTACGGGCTGATCCAAATTTGATGTAATGTCCTTAAAACAAGTCAAAATGAGGCTCAGTAGTGTGTGTGGCCTCCACGTGCCTGTATGACCTCCCTACAACGCCTGGGCATGCTCTTGATGAGGTGGCGGATGGTCTTCTGAGGGATCTCCTCCCAGACCTGGACTAAAGAATCCGCCAACTCCTGGACAGTCTGGTGGATAGAGCGAAACATGATCTCCCAGATGTGCTCAATTGGATTCAGGTCTGGGGAACGGACGGGCCAGTCGATAGCATCAATGCCTTCCTCTTGCAGGAACTGCTGACACACTCCAGCCACGAGGTCTAACATTGTCTTGCATTAGGAGGAACCCAGGGCCAGCATATGGTCTCACAAGGGGTCTGAGGATCTCATCTTGGTACCTAATGGCAGTCAGGCTACCTCTGGCGAGTACATGGACGGCTGTGCGGCCCCCCAAAGAAATGCCACCCCACACCATGACTGACCCACCGCCAAACCGGTCATGCTGGAGGATGTTGCAGGCAGCAGAACGTTCTCCACAGCGTCTCCAGACTCTGTCACATGTGCTCAGTGTGAACCTGCTTTCATCTGTGAAGAGCACAGGGCGCCAGTGGCGAATTTGCCAATCTTGGTGTTCTCTGGCAAATGCCAAACGTCCTGCACGGTGTTGGGCTGTAAGCACAACCCCCACCTGTGGACGTCGGGCCCTCATACCACCCTCATGGAGCCTGTTTCTGATCGTTTGAGCAGACACATGCACATTTGTGGCCTGCTGGAGGTCATTTTGCAGGGCTTTGGCATTGCTCCTCCTGCTCCTCCTTGCACAAAGACAGTGGTAGCGGTCCTGCTGCTGAGTTGTTGCCCTCCTACGGCCTCCTCCACGTCTCCTGATGTACTGGCCTGTCTCCTGGTAGCGCCTCCATGCTCTGGACACTACGCTGACAGACACAGCAAACCTTCTTGCCACAGCTCGCATTGATGTGTCATCCTGGATGAGCTGCACTACCTGAGCCACTTTTGTGGGTTGTAGACTCCGTCTCATACTACCACTAGAGTGAAAGCACCGCCAGCATTCAAAAGTGACCAAAACATCAGCCAGGAAGCATAGGAACTGAGAAGTGGTCTGTGGTCACCACCTGCAGTACCACTCCTTTATTGGGGGTGTCTTGCTAATTGCTTATAATTTCCACCTGTTGTCTATTCCATTTGCACAACAGCATGTGAAATTTATTGTCAATAGGTGTTGCTTCCTAAGTGGACCGTTTGATTTCACAGAAGTGTGATTGATTGATTTGAGTTACATTGTGTTGTTTAAAACTTCTTGACGCTACCCATCCCGTTATCTTTTTGTCAGCAACTGCTGAATAGCATAGCGCCACAGTCAAATAATATTCCTAAAATTATTCATATTCATGAAATCACAAGTGCAATTTTGCAAAACACAGCTTAGCCTTTTGTTAATCCACCTGTCGTCTCAGACTTTGAAATTATGCTTTACAGCAAAAGCAATCGAAGCGTTTGTGTAAGTTTATCGATAGCATAACAAAACATTATGTACACTAAGCATTAAGTAGCTAGGTCACGAAAATCAGAAAAGCAATCAAATTAATCGTTTACCTTTGATGATATTCAGATGTTTTCACTCACGAGACTCCCAGTTACACAACAAATGTTCCTTTTGTTCCATAAAGATTATTTTTATACCCAAAATATCTCAGCTTGTTTGTCGCGTTATGTTCGGAAGTCCACAGGAAAGAGCGGTCACCACAACGCAGACAAAAATTCCAAATAATATCCATAATGTCCACAGAAACATGTCAAACGTTTTTTATAATCAATCCTCAGGTTGTTTTTAAAATATATATTTGATAATATATCAACCGGGTGTGTAGGTTTTTCAATAACACCGGAGAAACAATGGCCGCTTTACTCTGTAGCGCAAAACTCACTCTGAGAGCCCCCACCTATCCACTTACGCAATGTGATCTTTCACGCTCATTTTCCAAAATAAAAGCCTGAAACTATGTCTAAAGACTGTTGACACCTTAGGGAAACCATAGAAAAGGACTGTTGGAAAAGCATTCCTCATGAAGCTGGTTGAGAGAATGCCAAGAGTGTGCAGAGCTTTCATCAAGGCAAAGGTGGCTATTTTGAAGAATCTGAAATATAAAATAGATTTTGATTTGTTTAACACTTCTTTGTTTACTACATGATTCCATGTGTTATTTCATAGTTTTGATGTCTTCACTACTATTCTACAATGTAGAAAATAGAACAAATAAAGAAAAACACTTGAATGAGTACGTGTGTTCAAACTTTTGACTGTAAATATTGATCACATTCTTCATGTATGATTATATATTTGTATATATTGAATGTTGATATTGTGAACCTATGTTATATGTTTTTACTTCCTGCTTCAGGAAGTGATGTCACTGAGCACTGCCCCTATGTATAGGGCCTTCCAACCCCAGCTGGGATATGGATGCTTAATGAAGACCTAAGAACAAAACGTTGTTATAATATAAATCACCTGGCATGAGCAGCAGTGTGTGGCATTGTCCTTTTTATTGTTCATGAGTTCACCTATAACTCCAGCACCTGCTAAACACACCTGGATGTGCATCTGTTATTCAGCTTTTGTATCATTAAGTTTCTGCCTGAAAAAATCAGATCAGGGATGGCAAATGTCATGTTTCCTCTTCGACAGCATTGTACAAGCAGACAATAATGATGGTGGGGCTATTTTTTATATCAAAACAAGTCCATATTTTGAATCATTTTTGTCACTAGAGCAACTACTTCAGGGGTAATTATAATGGATGGGATGTAACCTATGCCACAGCAGTGTTGGCAAACCTACAGCGACAGTCCAGGATGCCTCACAGGCTAGGTGATTAACTTCAGCATGTGTTTGGGAACTGAGATAAACAACTGCTAATGGCTGAGCAATTACAGTTGGAGACACACACAGTAAGTCTCTTCCTCAGCTAGTCACAGCTAGTTTGGATAGTACACTGGGAAAGGTTAGTCTCCTCAGCTAGTCTGGATAGAACACTGGGAGAGATTAGTCTCTTCAGCTAGTCTGGATAGAACACTGGGAAAGATTAGTCTCCTCAGCTAGTCAGGATAGGACACTGGGAGAGGTTAGACTCCTCAGCTAGTCTGGATAGAACACTGGGAGAGGTTAGACTCCTCAGCTAGTCTGGATAGAACACTGGGAAAGGTTAGTCTCCTCAGCTAGTCTGGATAGAACACTGGGAGAGATTAGTCTCTTCAGCTAGTCTGGATAGAACACTGGGAAAGATTAGTCTCCTCAGCTAGTCAGGATAGGACACTGGGAGAGGTTAGACTCCTCAGCTAGTCTGGATAGAACACTGGGAGAGGTTAGACTCCTCAGCTAGTCTGGATAGAACACTGGGAGAGGTCAGACTCCTCAGCTAGTCTGGATAGAACACTGGGAGAGGTTAGACTCCTCAGCTAGTCTGGATAGAACACTGGGAGAGGTTAGTCTCCTCAGCTAGTCTGGATAGAACACTGGGAGAGGTTAGTCTCCTCAGCTAGTCTGGATAGAACACTGGGAGAGGTTAGACTCCTCGGCTAGTCTGGATAGAACACTGGGAGAGGTTAGACTCCTCAGCTAGTCTGGATAGAACACTGGGAGAGGTTAGACTCCTCAGCTAGTCTGGATAGAACACTGGGAGAGGTTAGACTCCTCAGCTAGTCTGGATAGAACACTGGGAGAGGTTAGACTCCTCAGCTAGTCTGGATAGAACACTGGGAGAGGTTAGACTCCTCAGCTAGACTGGATAGAACACTGGGAGAGGTTAGACTCCTCAGCTAGTCTGGATAGAACACTGGGAGAGGTTAGACTCCTCAGCTAGACTGGATAGAACACTGGGAGAGGTTAGTCTCCTCAGCTAGTCTGGATAGAACACTGGGAGAGGTTAGTCTCCTCAGCTAGTCTGGATAGAACACTGGGAGAGGTTAGACTCCTCAGCTAGTCTGGATAGAACACTGGGAGAGGTTAGACTCCTCAGCTAGTCTGGATAGAACACTGGGAGAGGTTAGACTCCTCAGCTAGACTGGATAGAACACTGGGAGAGGTTAGACTCCTCAGCTAGTCTGGATAGAACACTGGGAGAGGTTAGACTCCTCAGCTAGTCTGGATAGAACACTGGGAGAGGTTAGACTCCTCAGCTAGTCTGGATAGAACACTGGGAGAGGTTAGACTCCTCAGCTAGTCTGGATAGAACACTGGGAGAGGTTAGTCTCCTCAGCTAGTCTGGATAGAACACTGGGAGAGGTTAGTCTCCTCAGCTAGTCTGGATAGAACACTGGGAGAGGTTAGACTCCTCAGCTAGTCTGGATAGAACACTGGGAGAGGTTAGACTCCTCAGCTAGTCTGGATAGAACACTGGGAGAGGTTAGACTCCTCAGCTAGACTGGATAGAACACTGGGAGAGGTTAGACTCCTCAGCTAGTCTGGATAGAACACTGGGAGAGGTTAGACTCCTCAGCTAGTCTGGATAGAACACTGGGAGAGGTTAGACTCCTCAGCTAGTCTGGATAGAACACTGGGAGAGGTTAGACTCCTCAGCTAGTCTGGATAGAACACTGGGAGAGGTTAGACTCCTCAGCTAGTCTGGATAGAACACTGGGAGAGGTTAGACTCCTCAGCTAGTCTGGATAGAACACTGGGAGAGGTTAGACTCCTCAGCTAGTCTGGATAGAACACTGGGAGAGGTTAGACTCCTCAGCTAGTCTGGATAGAACACTGGGAGAGGTTAGACTCCTCAGCTAGACTGGATAGAACACTGGGAGAGGTTAGACTCCTCAGCTAGTCTGGATAGAACACTGGGAGAGGTTAGTCTCCTCAGCTAGTCTGGATAGAACACTGGGAGAGGTTAGTCTCCTCAGCTAGTCTGGATAGAACACTGGGAGAGGTTAGACTCCTCAGCTAGTCTGGATAGAACACTGGGAGAGGTTAGACTCCTCAGCTAGTCTGGATAGAACACTGGGAGAGGTTAGACTCCTCAGCTAGTCTGGATAGAACACTGGGAGAGGTTAGACTCCTCAGCTAGTCTGGATAGAACACTGGGAGAGGTTAGACTCCTCAGCTAGTCTGGATAGAACACTGGGAGAGGTTAGACTCCTCAGCTAGTCTGGATAGAACACTGGGAGAGGTTAGACTCCTCAGCTAGTCTGGATAGAACACTGGGAGAGGTTAGACTCCTCAGCTAGTCTGGATAGAACACTGGGAGAGGTTAGACTCCTCAGCTAGTCTGGATAGAACACTGGGAGAGGTTAGACTCCTCAGCTAGTCTGGATAGAACACTGGGAGAGGTTAGACTCCTCAGCTAGTCTGGATAGAACACTGGGAGAGGTTAGACTCCTCAGCTAGACTGGATAGAACACTGGGAGAGGTTAGACTCCTCAGCTAGTCTGGATAGAACACTGGGAGAGGTTAGACTCCTCAGCTAGTCTGGATAGAACACTGGGAGAGGTTAGACTCCTCAGCTAGTCTGGATAGAACACTGGGAGAGGTTAGACTCCTCAGCTAGTCTGGATAGAACACTGGGAGAGGTTAGACTCCTCAGCTAGTCTGGATAGAACACTGGGAGAGGTTAGACTCCTCAGCTAGTCTGGATAGAACACTGGGAGAGGTTAGACTCCTCAGCTAGTCTGGATAGAACACTGGGAGAGGTTAGACTCCTCAGCTAGTCTGGATAGAACACTGGGAGAGGTTAGACTCCTCAGCTAGTCTGGATAGAACACTGGGAGAGGTTAGACTCCTCAGCTAGTCTGGATAGAACACTGGGAGAGGTTAGACTCCTCAGCTAGTCTGGATAGAACACTGGGAGAGGTTAGACTCCTCAGCTAGTCTGGATAGAACACTGGGAGAGGTTAGACTCCTCAGCTAGTCTGGATAGAACACTGGGAGAGGTTAGACTCCTCAGCTAGTCTGGATAGAACACTGGGAGAGGTTAGACTCCTCAGCTAGACTGGATAGAACACTGGGAGAGGTTAGACTCCTCAGCTAGTCTGGATAGAACACTGGGAGAGGTTAGTCTCCTCAGCTAGTCTGGATAGAACACTGGGAGAGGTTAGTCTCCTCAGCTAGTCTGGATAGAACACTGGGAGAGGTTAGACTCCTCAGCTAGTCTGGATAGAACACTGGGAGAGGTTAGACTCCTCAGCTAGTCTGGATAGAACACTGGGAGAGGTTAGACTCCTCAGCTAGTCTGGATAGAACACTGGGAGAGGTTAGACTCCTCAGCTAGTCTGGATAGAACACTGGGAGAGGTTAGACTCCTCAGCTAGTCTGGATAGAACACTGGGAGAGGTTAGACTCCTCAGCTAGTCTGGATAGAACACTGGGAGAGGTTAGACTCCTCAGCTAGTCTGGATAGAACACTGGGAGAGGTTAGACTCCTCAGCTAGTCTGGATAGAACACTGGGAGAGGTTAGACTCCTCAGCTAGTCTGGATAGAACACTGGGAGAGGTTAGACTCCTCAGCTAGTCTGGATAGAACACTGGGAGAGGTTAGACTCCTCAGCTAGTCTGGATAGAACACTGGGAGAGGTTAGACTCCTCAGCTAGACTGGATAGAACACTGGGAGAGGTTAGACTCCTCAGCTAGTCTGGATAGAACACTGGGAGAGGTTAGACTCCTCAGCTAGTCTGGATAGAACACTGGGAGAGGTTAGACTCCTCAGCTAGTCTGGATAGAACACTGGGAGAGGTTAGACTCCTCAGCTAGTCTGGATAGAACACTGGGAGAGGTTAGACTCCTCAGCTAGTCTGGATAGAACACTGGGAGAGGTTAGACTCCTCAGCTAGTCTGGATAGAACACTGGGAGAGGTTAGACTCCTCAGCTAGTCTGGATAGAACACTGGGAGAGGTTAGACTCCTCAGCTAGTCTGGATAGAACACTGGGAGAGGTTAGACTCCTCAGCTAGTCTGGATAGAACACTGGGAGAGGTTAGACTCCTCAGCTAGTCTGGATAGAACACTGGGAGAGGTTAGACTCCTCAGCTAGTCTGGATAGAACACTGGGAGAGGTTAGACTCCTCAGCTAGTCTGGATAGAACACTGGGAGAGGTTAGACTCCTCAGCTAGTCTGGATAGAACACTGGGAGAGGCAGATGAAGGATTCACAGAGCTAGCATTCAACTGAGCCTAACATGCTGACTAGACAGAGCATATGAGTTTGCCATCGCACGCATATTGATTTTGTCCAGATGCGAATCAGAAGACTCAAGTTGAAATATCAAAACAAACTCTGAACCAACTATATTAATTTGGGGACAAGCCAAAATGCATTAAACATTCATGGACATTTAGCTAGCTAGCTTGCTGTTGCTAGATAATTTGTCCTGGGATATAAACATTAGGTTGTTATTTTACTGGGGAAAAAATGTCATTTTTTTCTGGATCTTTGTAGAATTTTGACAAACATTCTGAGTCACACAAAATTGTGAGTTCTCTACTGACAATTAATACACAGATGAAAGGGGAAACAGAGTTAATTTCTAGTAATCTCTCCTCCTTCAGTCTTCTTCTTCTGTGGACTTTATATAGCAGTTGGCAACCAACTTTAAGGTGCATTACCACCACCAACTGGACTGGAGTGTGGACCTCAGTTCATCTTCCAATAACCCACATGGGTACTCTATATGCTCCTAATAACCAATGAGGAGATGGGAGACGCGGGACTTGCAGCGCATCAAGTGTAAAAAATACAATCAAGTTCTATTTTAGCACCTGGCTATGCAGACGCTTGTTGACGCGCACCAGACGTTTGGATGGAATTATTGAATGACATGTATGTGGTCAACGTGGGCAATGTGGTCAGCACTTAAAGGGTAAAACAGTACACTCATGAACTAGTGGGGGATTGGTAGGTCACGTCAGGTCGTGTCATCACTTTGTTTGAATTACATGATGCACTGTTTGAAATGGCCAATGAAGTGACACATCACTACTTGTTATCATAATGTCTCGGTCACGTTGACATTTCCTGGAAAAGGGCCAAAAGGGCATATTTTGTGTGTGATTTTAAGCAGTGTCGTCTGTTTGCACTTGCAGCTGGTGAGTGAGCAACAAGAGAGCCGCCCCCTGCTAAGCCCCTCCATCGACGACTTTCTCTGTGAGACCAAGTGCCATGGCGCTGCACGCCTAGTGACTTCGAACACAGCAGGTACCTCCACTGACCTCCCTCTCCTCTCTGTCTACCCAGCCCCGACGGCTGTAGTAGCCCGTTCATGCATTGGCCATTGGCGTTTCATAACATAATGACCTATTTCAGACATAATAATAATAATAACAATAAAGCCATGTTGATATGACCCCCTTTCAAACAGACTCTTATTTACAACTTTCTTGCATGTATACCCCCTTTTATACATATCAGTTTGAACCAGAAATTTGTGAGGGGGTTTGTTTAACCATGGGGGGGAGGGCTGTTTGCAATTCAAATAAGAGAGCTGTTAAACCCCCTCACTAACTTCATGTATCAGCTGTCAGAGCAGCATACCGATCGCTGCAGCTGTACACAGCCCATCTGTAAATAGCCTATCCAACAAACTACCTACCTCATCCCCATATTTAGTTTTTTTTTCTGCTCTTTTACTCACCAGTATCTCTACTGCACATCCTCATCTGTACATCTATCACTCCAGTGTTAATGCTAAATTGTAATTACTTCGCCACTATGACTTATTTATTGCCTTACCGCCTTACTTATAATAATATATAATATAATAATATAATAATATATGCCATTTAGCAGATGCTTTTATCCAAAGCGACTTACAGTCATGTGTGCATACATTCTATGTATGGGTGGTCCCGGGGATTGAACCCACTACCCTGGCGTTACAAGCGCCATGCTCTACCAACTGAGCTACAGAAGGACCACTTCATTTGCACACACTATGTATAGATTTTTCTATTGTGTTATTGACTGTATGTTTGTTGATCCCACATGTAACTCTGTGTTGTTGTTTTAGTCGCACTGCTTTGCTTTATCTTGGCCAGGTCGCAGTTGTAAATGAGAACTTGTTCTCAACTGGCCTACCTGGTTAACTAAAGGTGTTCTCAACTGGCCTACCTGGTTAACTGAAGGTGTTCTCAACTGGCCTACCTGGTTAAATAAAGGTGTTCTCAACTAGCCTACCTGGTTAAATAAAGGTGTTCTCAACTGGCCTACCTGGTTAAATACAGGTGTTCTCAACTGGCCTACCTGGTTAAATAAAGGTGAAATAAATAAAATGAACAATGGAACTGTTCATGAATTTACCTGGAAAAACAGAGCTCCATTTTCACAGACCCCATATCTGTTTTTTGGTAACAGGGTCTGTATGTGAAAGGGAGTAACACTATATAAGTTGACTGAAGTTAATGTCAGGGGAATTGTATTATTGTATCAGGGTGGTCATCTATATTTACTCTACTCAATACATAATACAAAGTTCATATTTACTCTACTCAATGCATAATACAAAGTTCTGACAACATACCGCAGCAATGTTGCACGATAGCCGTATGGACACAGTCACAGAATGAAGCTCATGTAGCAGATTACCAATTCAGTTTTTACCACGTTATTAATAAGACCTTAAACAACAACGACAATAGTAAAAATAAAAAAAATAGTAAAAAAAAAAAGATTAAATGGAGGTCATCTCTAGAAAGGGGTAGTTTATAGATGAACATTGTCCTGCCTACTGTCAGAGCCTACTGTTTATAAAGGGGTAGTTTATAGATGAACCTTGTCCTGCCTACTGTCAGAGCCTACTGTTTATAAAGGGGTAGTTTATAGATGAACCTTGTCCTGCCTACTGTCAGAGCCTACTGTTTATAAAGGGGTAGTTTATAGATGAACCTTGTCCTGCCTACTGTCAGAGCCTACTGTTTATAAAGGGGTAGTTTATAGATTAACCTTGTCCTGCCTACTGTCAGAGCCTACTGTTTATAAAGGGGTAGTTTATAGATGAACCTTGTCCTGCCTACTGTCAGAGCCTACTGTTTATAAAGGGGTAGTTTATAGATTAACCTTGTCCTGCCTACTGTCAGAGCCTACTGTTTATAAAGGGGTAGTTTATAGATTAACCTTGTCCTGCCTACTGTCAGAGCCTACTGTTTATAAAGGGGTAGTTTATAGATGAACCTTGTCCTGCCTACTGTCAGAGCCTACTGTTTATAAAGGGGTAGTTTATAGATTAACCTTGTCCTGCCTACCGTCAGAGCCTACTGTTTATAAAGGGGTAGTTTATAGATGAACCTTGTCCTGCCTACTGTCAGAGCCTACTGTTTATAAAGGAGTAGTTTATAGATGAACCTTGTCCTGCCTACTGTCAGAGCCTACTGTTGGATCCAATAGGGTGAGAGGCCACCACATGCTGCTTGTTTTCAGTCTCAGTGTCTAGCCTGAAATTATTAAGTGTACAGACATGACCAGTTCATTCTGCTATTAGTGTGTCGAGGAAAGTACTGTAACTAAAAGCAAGGTATTTTTTTGTCTGTCAGTTGTGCTAATGTCAGGAGTTACGACGGTCTGATTCCCTGCTGTGTCGTCACACAGAGTAGATTGGGATGATTTAAAATGAGTCATTTAGACCATCGGCTCCCAACCAAAGGTCAGTGGCTCCGTAGAGAGTGAAACATAGGAAACAACAGTGACTCGCTTGTCAGTAATATCCACAGGTTGAGCGGTCACGATACAAATGTCTAACACAAACTCTCAACTCTTGACAATACCAATGGACAATTTTATTTCCAATAGGCTCTCGCGAAAGATCCACTGAGACGTCATTGTTCTCTTGAGTGTCCCCAAACGTTAATGATGTAAATATTGTCATGTTTTTCACTTATAATTTTAACTTGTGTTTTATTGTCTATTTATCAATGCAATATCCATGTACTGTATTTCTGTCACGCCTTGGTCTTAGTATTTAGTGTCTTCTTTATTATTTGTTCAGGCCAGGGTGTGACATGGGGTTATTGTATTGTCATATTGGGGTTATTGTAGGCATTGGGATTGTGGTTGATTAGGGGTGTGTCTAGTATAGGCTTGGCTGCCTGAGGCGGTTCTCCATCAGAGTCAGGTGATTCTTGTTGTCTCTGATGGGGAACCGTATTTAGGTAGCCTGGGTTTCACTTTGTATTTCGTGGGTGATTGTTCCTGTCTCTGTGTAGTGTTCACCAGATAGGCTGTAATTAGTTTTCACGTTCCGTTTGTTGTTTTGCATTTGTAGAAGTTATTTCATGTATCGCGATTGTTTCATTAAAGACATGAGTAAACACCACGCTGCATTTCGGTCCGACTCTCTTTCTACAAACGAAGAACGCCATTACAATTTCAGTGTCAATGACTGCCATGTGGATAGTATTACACATTTTAAAAAACGATTTACACAAACATGACTTTACCTGACCACATTAAACTGCAATAAAGAATGTTGTACCTGTAGCTGTGAGATATTATATGTTCAGATAGAATGTACACGTATCTTCACTAAAAGTGAACTGACCACAAAATCCAACAGACCATGTCAACAACTGAAATAGAAACTTTAACATGTCCATGACAATGTTGACTCAATCATCATCAATGACTCAATATCGAAGCTCAGAACACTATGATAGAAACGGTATACTATCCTTTGTATACATACACACAATACACGTCAAATATGCTTTCCAGCTGGCAAGACTATTTGGAGAAAACCTCATCATCTCAAGTAGCCTCAAGGTCATCTCAAGTAGACTCAAGGTCAACCATCTTGGTTTCTTTCAGGACATGGCTTTTCTCCTGACACAGATAACACTTCAGGCGACGTCTCTATCTCCCACAAGCGCTTCCTCTGATTAATAATTGCATTCCTAATTTGAGGAGCACAGAGATGTCAAGGAGCAGCACACACTAATTACCTTCAGATAACATTCAGAGGAGCATCCCGTTTGTTTATCATAAAACAGCAGTGTGTTATTTACAAAAGGACCTACGCGGACATTATCAAGCCTTCTTCACACACTGCAATTGTTATTTACAGAGATATGTGTGCACACAGCAGAGGCTGATCATGTCTGTAATTTATCCTTTATTTAACTAGGCAAGTCAGTTTAAAAACAAATTCTTATTTACAATGACAGCCTACCCCAACAACACTGGGTCAATTGTGCAAGGTCCCAATCATAGCCAGATATGATATAGCCTGGATTTAAACCAGGGACTGTAGTGTAGCCTCTTGCTCTGAGATGCATTGCCTTAGACCGCTGCACCACTCAGGAGCCCAGTTGTATGGTGAGGGAAATCACAGCAATATAATGCTAGCTCTTACAGGTAAGCTAGTTGAGAACAAGTTCTCATTTACAACTGCGACCTGGCCAAGATAAAGCAAAGCAGTGCAACACAAACAACAACACAGAGTTACATGGAATACACAAACATACAGTCAATAACACAATAGAAAAACATATCTATATACAGTGTGTGCAAATGGCATGAGGAGGTAGGCAATAAATAGGCCATAGTAGCGAAGTAATTATAATTTAGCAAATTAACACTGGAGTGATAAATGAGCAGATGATGATGTGCAAGTAGAAATACTGGTGAGCAAAAGAGCAGAAACGTAAATAAAAACATGTATGACTGTATTAAAGATAGCGTTTTATACTCCCTCACACTTTTACGCTAACAAACTAGGTTTAACAAATGCAAAAAAAAGCCACAGTTTAATACAACAGAATTGTGCATTACAAAAGGAACTACATGGACATTATTACGTGTTCTTCAGCTATTACCTGACAATAAACTAGCCTTTATTTGTTTTAATCTGTTAACTCTATCTATGCAGCTAGCCTAGTGGTTAGAGCGTTGGGCTACTAACTGAAAGGTTGCTATATCAAATCCCTGAGCTGACAAGGTAGAAATCTGTTGTTCTGCCCCTGAACAAGGCAGTTATAACCCACGGTTCCCCAGCAGGCAGTCATTGTAAATAAGAATTTGTTCTGAACTGACTTTCCTAGTTACATTAAGGTACTTTTTTTTTAAATAGCCGTCTATCGGATGGGACATTAAACGGGTGTCCTGACCCTCTGTGTTCTTTTTTTATATTTTTTATTTCACCTTTATTTAACCATGTAGGCTAGTTGAGAACACCTTTATTTAACCATGTAGGCTAGTTGAGAACACCTTTATTTAACCATGTAGGCTAGTTGAGAACACCTTTATTTAACCATGTAGGCTAGTTGAGAACACCTTTATTTAACCATGTAGGCTAGTTGAGAACACCTTTATTTAACCATGTAGGCTAGTTGAGAACACCTTTATTTAACCATGTAGGCTAGTTGAGAACACCTTTATTTAACCATGTAGGCTAGTTGAGAACACCTTTATTTAACCAGGTAGGCTAGTTGAGAACACCTTTATTTAACCATGTAGGCTAGTTGAGAACACCTTTATTTAACCATGTAGGCTAGTTGAGAACACCTTTATTTAACCAGGTAGGCTAGTTGAGAACACCTTTATTTAACCATGTAGGCTAGTTGAGAACACCTTTATTTAACCATGTAGGCTAGTTGAGAACACCTTTATTTAACCAGGTAGGCTAGTTGAGAACACCTTTATTTAACCAGGTAGGCTAGTTGAGAACACCTTTATTTAACCATGTAGGCTAGTTGAGAACACCTTTATTTAACCAGGTAGGCTAGTTGAGAACACCTTTATTTAACCAGGTAGGCTAGTTGAGAACACATTTATTTAACCATGTAGGCTAGTTGAGAACACCTTTATTTAACCAGGTAGGCTAGTTGAGAACACCTTTATTTAACCATGTAGGCTAGTTGAGAACACCTTTATTTAACCATGTAGGCTAGTTGAGAACACCTTTATTTAACCATGTAGGCTAGTTGAGAACACCTTTATTTAACCAGGTAGGCTAGTTGAGAACACCTTTATTTAACCATGTAGGCTAGTTGAGAACACCTTTATTTAACCAGGTAGGCTAGTTGAGAACACCTTTATTTAACCAGGTAGGCTAGTTGAGAACACCTTTATTTAACCATGTAGGCTAGTTGAGAACACCTTTATTTAACCGGGTAGGCTAGTTGAGAACACCTTTATTTAATCAGGTAGGCTAGTTGAGATCACCTTTATTTAACCATGTAGGCTAGTTGAGAACACCTTTATTTAACCAGGTAGGCTAGTTGAGAACACCTTTATTTAACCAGGTAGGCTAGTTGAGAACACCTTTATTTAACCATGTAGGCTAGTTGAGAACACCTTTATTTAACCATGTAGGCTAGTTGAGAACACCTTTATTTAACCATGTAGGCTAGTTGAGAACACCTTTATTTAACCATATAGGCAGGTTGAGAACACCTTTATTTAACCATGTAGGCTAGTTGAGAACACCTTTATTTAACCATATAGGCTAGGTGAGAACACCTTTATTTAACCAGGTAGGCTAGTTGAGAACACCTTTATTTAACCAGGTAGGCTAGTTGAGAACACCTTTATTTAACCAGGTAGGCTAGTTGAGAACACCTTTATTTAACCAGGTAGGCTAGTTGAGAACACCTTTATTTAACCAGGTAGGCTAGTTGAGAACACCTTTATTTAACCAGGTAGGCTAGTTGAGAACACCTTTATTTAACCATGTAGGCTAGTTGAGAACACCTTTATTTAACCATGTAGGCTAGTTGAGAACACCTTTATTTAACCATGTAGGCTAGTTGAGAACACCTTTATTTAACCATATAGGCTAGTTGAGAACACCTTTATTTAACCATGTAGGCTAGTTGAGAACACCTTTATTTAACCATATAGGCTAGTTGAGAACACCTTTATTTAACCAGGTAGGCTAGTTGAGAACACCTTTATTTAACCAGGTAGGCTAGTTGAGAACACCTTTATTTAACCAGGTAGGCTAGTTGAGAACACCTTTATTTAACCAGGTAGGCTAGTTGAGAACACCTTTATTTAACCAGGTAGGCTAGTTGAGAACACCTTTATTTAACCAGGTAGGCTAGTTGAGAACAACTTTATTTAACCAGGTAGGCTAGTTGAGAACACCTTTATTTAACCAGGTAGGCTAGTTGAGAACACCTTTATTTAACCAGGTAGGCTAGTTGAGAAGAAGTTATCATTTGCAACTGCGACCTGGCCAAGATCAAGCATAGCAGTGTGAACAGACAACACAGAGTTACACATGGAGTAAACAATTAACAAGTCAATAACACAATAGAAAAAAATGGAGTCTATAAACATTGTGTGCAAAAGGCATGAGGAGGTAGGCGAATAATTACAATTTTGCAGATTAACACTGGAGTGATAAATGATCAGATGGTCATGTACAGGTAGAGATATTGGTGTGCAAAAGAGCAGAAAAGTAATTTTAAAAAACAGTATGGGGATGAGGTAGGTAAAAATGGGTGGGCTATTTACCGATAGACTATGTACAGCTGCAGCGATCGGTTAGCTGCTCAGATAGCAGATGTTTGAAGTTGGTGAGGGAGATAAAAGTCATCAACTTCAGCGATTTTTGCAATTCGTTCCAGTCACAGGCAGCAGAGAACTGGAATGAAAGGCGGCCAAATTAGGTGTTGGCTTTAGGGATAATCAGTGAGATACACCTGCTGGAGCGCGTGCTATGGGTGGGTGTTGCCATCGTGACCAGTGAACTGAGATAAGGCGGAGCTTTACCTAGCATGGACTTGTAGATGACCTGGAGCCAGTGGGTCTGGCGACGAATATGTAGCGAGGGCCAGCCGACGAGAGCATACAGGTTGCAGTGGTGGGTGGTATAAGGTGCTTTAGTGACAAAACGGATGGTACTGTGATAAACTGCATCCAGTTTGCTGAGTAGAGTATTGGAAGCAATTTTGTAGATGACATCGCTGAAGTCGAGGCTCGGTAGGATAGTCAGTTTTACTAGGGTAAGTTTGGCGGCGTGAGTGAAGGAGGCTTTGTTGCGGAATAGAAAGCCCACTCTAGATTTGATTTTCGATTGGAGATGTTTGATATGAGTCTGGAAGGAGAGTTTACAGTCTAGCCAGACACCTAGGTACTTATAGATGTCCACATATTCAAGGTCGGAACCATCCAGGGTGGTGATGCTAGTCAGGCGTGCGGGTGCAGGCAGCGAACGGTTGAAAAGCATGCATTTGGTTTTACTAGCGTTTAAGAGCAGTTGGAGGCCACGGAAGGAGTGTTGTATGGCATTGAAGCTCGTTTGGAGGTTAGATAGCACAGTGTTCAAGGACGGGCCGGAAGTATATAGAATGGTGTCATCTGCGTAGAGGTGGATCAGGGAATCGCCCGCAGCAAGAGCAACATCATTGATATATACAGAGAAAAGAGTCGGCCCGAGAATTGAACCCTGTGGCACCCCCATAGAGACTGCCAGAGGAACAGACAGCATGTCCTCCGATTTGACACACTGAACTCTGTCTGCAAAGTCGTTGGTGAACCAGGCAAGGCAGTCATCAGAAAAACCGAGGCTACTGAGTCTGCCGATAAGAATATGGTGATTGACAGAGTCGAAAGCCTTGGCAAGGTCGAAGAAGACGGCTGCACAGTACTGTCTTTTATCGATGGCGGTTATGATATCGTTTAGTATCTTGAGCATGGCTGAGGTGCACCCGTGACCGGCTCGGAAACCAGATTGCACAGCGGAGAAGGTACGTTGGGATTCGAGATGGTCAGTGACCTGTTTGTTGACTTGGCTTTCGAAGACCTTAGATAGGCAGGGCAGGATGGATATAGGTCTGTAGCAGTTTGGGTCCAGGGTGTCTCCCCCTTTGAAGAGGGGGATGACTGCGGCAGCTTTCCAATCCTTGGGGATCTCAGACGATATGAAAGAGCGGTTGAACAGGCTGGTAATAGGGGTTGCGACAATGGCGTCGGATAGTTTCAGAAATAGAGGGTCCAGATTGTCAAGCCCAGCTGATTTGCACGGGTCCAGGTTTTGCAGCTCTTTCAGAACATCTGCTATCTGGATTTGGGTAAAGGAGAACCTGGGGAGGCTTGGGCGAGTAGCTGCAGGGGGGGTGGAGCTGTTGGCCGAGGTTGGAGCAGCCAGGCGGAAGGCATGGCCAGCCGTTGAGAAATGCTTGTTGAAGTTTTCGATAATCATGGATTTATCGGTGGTGACCGTGTTACCTAGCCTCAGTGCAGTGGGCAGTTGGGAGGAGGTGCTCTTGTTCTCCATGGCCTTCACAGTGTCCCAGAACTTTTTGGAGTTGGAGCTACAGGATGCAAATTAAAGATCCTATTCCCAATCTGGCCTTCATACCATCATGGCCACCTAATCATCCTCAGTTTGGCCCATTATCCCCCCCTCTCCCCTGTAACTATTGCTGTAAATGAGAATGTGTTCTCAGTCAACTTACCTGGTAAAACAAGGGTTAAATAACTCAACATGGTAATATACTCACAATGTAAATGAATTTACTCCAATAAATTGAGTTTTCATCTGAGATGCCCCTTGACTTGGTAGTTAATTAAACTATTACAATTTTAGTAGATGCTCTTATCCAGAGCAATTAGGGTTAAGTGCCTTGCACAAGACCACAGACTGCTTTTTCACCTAGTTGGTTCGGGGATTCAAACCAGTGCCCTTTCGGTTACTGTCCCAACGCTGTTAACCGTTAGACTACCTGCCGCTGCTACCTTTAAGGCGGGAAGAGCGTTTTCATTCTCATACTACAGGATGTGAGGGGTTAAATGAACACGAACAAAAAAGCCTTTACCATTTTAAAAAAGGGTCCCTGTCCTTGTTCTTACCGGTCTGATGGTCTGGGATTAAATTGCTTAATTTACCAAACAGAAAAGCTCCGCCAGGGCTGCCTTAGCTGTCCCCAGTCTGGCCATCAAAGTATACTTAGATCTTCAGTGAGGTAGAGAAACTCCTGGCAGTACCTACCCAGGGGCAACCGATGGAAATAATACCCTTGACAAGGTATTCACTCAACAATGTGCAGAGAAATGTGAAGTAAAACTGTTACTGATTGTTTTCCAGAGTTGCAAATAAAAAAATGTGTGTAAATCAACAATGACGTGAAAAGTTATGTCTCGTAATGAATCCCTCCTTGAGTCACTAATTTCAGAGTCACAAGTCTGTTGAGGAATGTTAATTAGGTTTGTCTTGACAGCTTTAAGGAATATGAGTCTCTGTAAAGCAAAGATTTGAACTGATCTACCAAGAAGCTAAACTATACTGAACAAAGATATAAAAGCAACAATTTCAACGATTTTACTGAGTTACAATTGAAATTAATTACTTAAGCCCTAATCTATGGATTTCACATGACTGGGCAGGTGCTCAGCCATGGTTTGGCCTGGGAGGGCATAAGCCCACCCACTTGGGAGCCAGGCCCTCCCACTGGGGTGCATGGCTCAGCCAATCAGAATGAGTTTTTCCCCACAAAAAGGCTTTATTACATATAGAAATACTCCTCAGTTTCATCAGATGTCCGGTTGGCTGGTCTCAGACGATCCCGCAGGTGAAGAAGCCGGAGGTCCTGGGCTGACGTGGTTACATGTGGTCTGCGGTTTTGAGGCAGGTTGGACGTACTGCCAAATTCTCTAAACAACATTGGAGGTGGCTTATGTTAGAGAAATGAACATTAAATTCTCTGGCAACAGCTCTGGTGGACATTCCTGCAGTCAGCATGCTAATTGCACACACCCGCAGAACTTGATACATCTGTGGCAGATGTGTTTTGTGAAAACAATCCACATTTTAGAGTGTGCTCTTATTGTCCCCACACAACGTGCACATGTGTAATGATCATAATTTAACCAGCTTCTTGATATGCCACACATGTCAGGTTGATGGATTAGGATAAATGCTCACTAAGAGGGATGTAAACAAATTTGTGAACAATATTTGAGAGAAATAAGCTTTTTGTGTGTACAGAACATTTCTGGGATCTTTTATTTCAGCTCATGAAACATGGGACCAACACTTTACATGTTGCGTTTATATTTTTGTTCACTATAGTATGATTTCTCCCTCCAGTTCTGTCCTCCACATTGGACCTATTGGACCTCAGCGAGCCCGGAGAGAGAAGGAACAGCAAGCAGGACAAGAAGAGCCCTCTGTTGTCACGTGGGGACGGGCCTAAGAACATGCCTCACCGGAAGAAGACAACGGACGAGACCGAGCTGATCCAGGTGGATGTAGAGCAGACTGTCCCCTGTCCCCACACTCCTGAAAGAGTGTCACTTGACTCAGGTACACTGGGGTTGGTAGTAATTTAGGCGGGTTACGTTAGTGTTCTTGGGCACAGGGACTATGGTGGTCTGCTTGAAACATGTTGTTATTACAGACTGGGAGAGGTTGAAAATGTCAGTGAAGACACTTGCCAGTTGGTCAGCACAACCTCACAGTAGACGTCCTGGTAATCCGTCTGGCCCTGCGGCCTTGTGAATGTTGACCTGTTTAAAGGTCTTACTCACGGCGTCTGCGGAGAGAGTTTTACCAGTAGCAGTAGTCTTGGTCCTGATTGTTTAGCTCAGAGCGTCTGCTCTTTTCTACCCAGATGGTTTACCAGTAGCAGTAGTCTTGGTCCTGATTGGGTAGCTCAGAGTGTCTGCTCTTTCTACCTAGATGGTTTACCAGTAGCAGTAGTCTTGGTCCTGATTGGATAGCTCAGAGTGTCTGCTCTTTCTACCTAGATGGTTTACCACTGAAACTATTGTCAATTTATAGTGATTCCTCATGTCATGTATATGAGAGATTGACTATAAACTCTCGATTGCGCTTGTCAGGATAATGTTTTGGTTTGCCCGACTATAATGATCTAAACTGGCTGTTGGACCACAACTATGTCCCTCATCATGTTTAGTGGCCATTGTCACTTTCAAGTATGACTAAACAAACAGCTGTGTAGAGGAACACTTAGGTGCGTGTTTAAAGGATGATCTCTTACAGCCAATAGTTATGCAGACTGACTGCCTAATATCTAGAGCATAACTCATTGCCATTTTCATAACATTAAAACCAGGAAAGGTATTAACCTCACGTCCCCAGTCTCCTAAACGCTGAAACAACCTTATGAAGTCCAAAGGAGTTGACCTTGTTCATGTTCACGATCATCCGAAGGAGGATCAGGCAGTAAGGTAATGAACAGATCATCTTAAAATAGATTAAGAGGTAACAGACGATTAGTTTCCCATTAGCAAGTTGAGGAGGTTAAAGCCTTTTACTCTTCAACTGAGTTCTAATAATGCGTAGCAAGTCAGACAATGCTTAGTTTGATTAATTAATGACATCGAGTTTCATAATAACCCTGGGTGTCATTTACAAGAAAAACGCATGACCCTGTCATGGATCTGTCCAGTTGGCAATTTTATTTTATTTAGGTTGTACCCTGCTGTTAACTGATTTCTCTGTGATTGCTCTTTTCAGTCAACATTGCCTCTCCTTTGGAGAAATGGGAGGAGCTCAATGTCCACACTGAACGAAACAGCAGCAGAAAGTGGAAATTGGAGAGACGGGGTTCATCGAAAAACTCCTCCAGTGAACTTCTGTGGTAAGTAAGTTGCTGTGTCTTTGCACTATACTCTACACCAGTGGTTCCCAACTCCGGTCCTCCAGTAACCCCAAAAATCAATATTTTTGTTATGGCCCCGGACAAGAACAGCTGATTCTACTTGTCAACTAATCATCAAGCCCTTGACAAGTTGAATCAGGTGTGTTTGTCCGGGGCTTCAACAAAAATGTGTGCTGTTGTGGGTACTGGAGGACCGGAGTTGGGAAACTCTGCTCTACTCACCACTTCAATATCGCTCTTCACTTTAATTCACTTGAATAGTGAAGTAGTTCAAAGTACGAGATAATATTTTTACCTAAGTGGGGCCACAATCATAGCTATTCTAATGACGGTAGTCTTCTCAGGCCCTGCCTCTTTTGTGCATGCTGAAAAGGTCAACTAAAGGACATCCCCTCCCTATTCACTAGATGTCTGCCTTACTGTATCTACTGCAGGTGGTATTGGAAATTGTCATTATCACAGAAAAGGTAACCAAAAAACACTCATTCAATTAAATCTAGTGTAGTGCAGCCCATTGCTTAAGAGCAATCGGTCGCTATAAAGACAAAACCCTGAACATCCAGTACATTGGAAATAAAGAGCCTTTCAGAAGGTCTGCACACTGTTGAAGCATCATCAAGAAAGCTGAAGAAAGTCAAGTGCTCTGACTTAATCGGGTTTGGGGAGTAATTAATGCATGTATTATTGATTCAACTGTCCTTTCTGTCCTTTCTCTTTAGGTCCATAGACTGCAAAACGCAATCAGAGCCACCCTCCAAGAGCTCTTTGGAAGTAAATACCATAGCAGAGGCCGAGCCAGCTCTAGCATTTCAAGTAAGTGCCTTGGCTATTGAGTCCTGAGTAGTCATTGCTGAGTCAGGCCATTATTGTCTCTTCCGTCTGCACTTGAAATCAACAGTCCTTTGAAGTTGAAAGCTTTTTACCTAAAAAGTGTATTGTTTTGATTAGAAGTGTGGTAGGCTTCTTTGTGACATGTTGAGAGGTTTGATGGAAGTTGATTGGTACTAGGGTGGTAAAACAACCTGCAATTTGGGTCATTTTGGAAATGAATACGTCAAGTTTGTAATTTATACTTGAATAACTTTTAAGAAATGAATGAATATTTAAAAAATTGATTAATGTGCTTGCTGAAGGCAAAACACAACACAACTATACTTCTTACATACTACTACTTATTATACTTCCTGCTCTAGCTATTAAACGATTCAGGCTATTAACATGAAAACAACTTTAAAATGTGCAGACTGCCCCAGCTTAGATTGCTTGAGAAAATATTTGACAGTATTTATACTTTTTGTACTACAACAATATTTAAATGAGCTCCCAATGCATTTCAATGATAATAAAAGGGCCATTGATTTACATGGGGGAAATTTCAGCCTGGTCTCATACACTAGTTGTAACATAGTAAAAGTAAATCCAATACACTTATATTGGTGTGATATGCTATGTTTGGTATGGTTACATAAGACAGAAGTTTACTTTATTACATGAACATATAGCAACCCAAAGGTTTCGGGTTCGAATCTCACCACGGACAACTTTAGCATGTTAGCCACTTTGCAACTATTTACTCCTTTTTTTAACTACTTTGCAACATCTTAGCATGTTAGCTAACCCTTCCCCTAACCATTTAACCTTATTTTAACCTTAACCCTAATCCCTAGCCTAGCTAACGTCATATGTATTGCAAATTCTTAACATATTGTATGAATTTCAATTAGTAATATATCGTACAAATTGTAATTCGACAACATACAGTATCATACGAAATAGATAATGGACATCCATAAATTAATACATACCATACGAAACATAACATATTATACTAAATGGAGGAGGTAGATTTACATTTACTATGTTATGTCTAACCCTGAGTCCAGGTTGAACATTTTGGCACGTTTCTCCCTCTTAAACTGTTTAAAACTATCAACACCAAACCAAAGTTGAGATGTTCAAATTGCTTGCATTCAGATTAGATTGCATTCTGAATTTTTATACCATTTATACTTTTTGAACTATAATCATTTTAAATGTTCATAAAAGCTCCATAGGCTTGATTGGCAGGTATTTGGATTCGCTGCAGATTTACATGGTTTAAACTATCAACGTCAAACCAACGTTGAGATGTTCCTTGCATTCTGATTTTTTTTTATGCCAGTTATGCTTTTTTTTTTAAATATAACCATTTAAAATATGCATAAAATGTCCAAGCTAGAGACACAAAACCAACTTTTTCATAAAATAACTCACCAACAGTAACTAGAGACACCAAACCTACTTTTACATGTTTCATACTATCCTGTCTTATCCTATCCAATCAACCGATCAACCAATCATTCAATCTTTCCATTTACCTACTTTTTCAACAATAACCAGTCACCACCATTACTACTGCAGTCACTACCACTACTATAACCTATTTCACAACCATACATACTTTAACACAAAGTAGCAAGCACACAGGAAATGTACCTTCAGGAAATGTTCAGGAAATGTACCTTCAGGAAATGTACCTTTCTATTTTGTTCTAAATATTTTTACTACCATTCAAAAGTTTGGGGTCACTTAGAAATGTCATTGTTTTCCATGAAAACACACATGAAATGAGTTGCAAAATTAATAGGAAATATAGTCAAGATGTTGATAAGGTTATAAATAATGATTTTTAATTTAAATAATAATTGTGTCCTTCAAACTTTGCTTTCGTCAAAGAATCCTCCATTTGCAGCAATTACAGCCTTGCAGACCTTTGGCATTCTAGTTGTCAATTTGCTGAGGTAATCTGAAGAGATTTCACCCCATGCTTCCTGAAGCACCTCCCACAAATTGGATTGGCTTGATGGGCACTTCTTACGTACCATACGGTCAAGCTGCATAGTTTGGAGCTGTGCTTTGGGTCATTGTCCTGTTGTAGGAGGAAATTGGCTCCAATTAAGTGCTGTCCACAGGGTATGGCATGGCGTTGTAAAATGGAGTGATAGCCTTCCTTCTTCAAGATCCCTTTTACCCTGTACAAATATCTCACTTTACCACCACCAAAGCACCCCCAGACCATCACCCCAGACCATCACCCCCAGACCATCACCCCCAGACCATCACCCCCAGACCATCACCCCCAGACCATCACCCCCAGACCATCACATTGCCTCTACCATTCTTGACAGACGGCGTCAAGCACTCCTCCAGCATCTTTTCATTTTTTTTCTTTGTGATCTGAACACCTCAAACTTAGATTTGTCTGTCCATAACACTTTTTTTCCAATCTTCCTCTGTCCAGTGTCTGTGTTATTTTGCCCATCTTTAATTTTTATTGGCCAGTCTGAGATATGGCTTTTTCTTTGCAACTCTGCCTAGGCCAGCATCCCAGAATGGCCTCTTCACTGTTGACATTAAGACTGATGTTTGCGGGTGCTATTTAATAAAGCCAGTTGAGGACTTGTGAGGTGTGTATTTCTCAAACTAGACACTCTACTGTACTTGTCCTCTTGCTCAGTTGTGCACCGAGGCATCCCACCCCTCTTTCTATTCTGGTTAGAGCCAGTTTGCGCTGTTCTGTGAAGGGAGAAGTACACAGCGTTGTACAGGATCTTCAGTTTCTTATGAAATTTCTGGCATGGAATAGCCTTCATTTCTCAGAACAAGAATAGACTGACGAGTTTCAGAAGAAAGTGCTTTGTTTTTGGCCATTTTGAGCCTGTAATCGAACCCACAAATGCTGATTCTCCAGATACTCAACTAGTCTAAAGAAGGCCCGTTTTATTGCTTCTTTAATCAGGACAACAGTTTTCAGCTGTGCTAACATAAACTTGGATTACCTAACACAACGTGCCATTGAAACACAGGAGTGATGGAGTAGATTTTCCATTTTTTTAAATCAGCTGTTTCCAGCTACAATAGTCATTTACAACATTAACAATGTCTACACTGTATTTCTTATCAATTTGATGTAATTGTAATGGACAAAAATGTGCTTTTCATTCAAAAACAAGGACATTTCTAAGTGACCCCAAACTTTTGAACGGTAGTGTATATTTATGTATTTTTCATGAGTTTCTAGTGGATAGACCACATGGCTCAAGAGAAAATAGCCTAATTAATGAAACAATCTTTGAATCAACAATGACATCATTTGCAATTAACTCTGCAACTCTTCCAATGATTGAATTTTTTCACAACTTCCACCAGTTCAGCACCATGACATTTACAACAAACATATGACATCTCACGTAATAAAATAAATAAAAACGTGTACAAAATATAATAGTATTCACTAAGTTGATGGGATATATCAAGGATAATGTTTTACACCTTTGTCATTCTATTTTTCATATTTAAAACATTTTATTTTATTATTTTTGTATATTTTACATGTTATGAAAATTACTTAAAATCCTTCAAAGTAAAAAAAAATCTACAAAAAAAAATCTGTAGTTTACTGGTACATTTGTAAAGTTACCAGTAACATGGCCTCCCTTTGTAACCCTAATTGAGACGCATGCAAACCATAATTCCAGTCACTGTACTGGATCCCTGTGATGTGACCGTGTTTTAACCCGCCATCTTGTGCTAACACCTCATATTCTTCCATTACAGCTCAACAGACAGTATATTAGTGGAAGACATGTAAGCCCCTCTACGCATCCTTTACTATAATATCAAAAGACATTTGCACTGAACAGACAACATCACCACAGAATCCAAAAACAGAAGAAATATGTGTTGACGGTTCACAACAAGGGTAACGTTTTGGATGACAAAAGTAGTTCAACCGAGAGGGGTCCATGTTGGCTTTTTAAATTGTTCCTTTGTGGTGCTCTGAGGTCCAAATGTCGAGCACTTCCCTCCTCGGTGGCCGTGGTCTCAATACAGGTTAGCCTGAGACTCCTGTTACTATCCGACCATTATTAGATGAATAGATCATGAGTAATTCAGTAGCCTTACTCTGAGCCCATTCAAGCCCACAGTGTATCTCACAGAGACCGGCTAAGCAACCTCTAAATAATAGATTTTGGATTAAAGATGGCCACAGAAGATGGGGAGTTATACTCAAACAAACGCTACATTTGTTTCACCCCAGGGGAACCATTGTAAGGCATCGACAGCGATACTGTAAACAGCGGCTTTGGTTTCCTTTACTTGGCAGGTGGTCACGCACGCAATATGTTGACAGAGGAATGATGTCAAATCAAAAATAAATAAAACATTTATTTGTCACATGCTTCGTAAACAACAGGTGTTTCGTAAACTAACAGTGAAATGCTTACTTATGGTCCCGTTCCGATTAACACAGAGAGAAAAATAGAAAGATAACAATGCAATGAATAAATACAATGAGTAATGATAAC
Source organism: Oncorhynchus gorbuscha (assembly GCF_021184085.1). Classification (NCBI taxonomy): domain Eukaryota; kingdom Metazoa; phylum Chordata; class Actinopteri; order Salmoniformes; family Salmonidae; genus Oncorhynchus; species Oncorhynchus gorbuscha. The sequence goes on along the minus strand of NC_060174.1, from coordinate 9,924,722 downwards.
TTGGCTATATATGAAAAAAGACTAAAACCGACTAAAATCCTTCACACCTCCCTACAGCTTTCCTGTACCACTGGGCATTGACATTTTGCACACAACAGCATGTAGAACTGCTTGGAAAGCTGGGAAATAAACTTTAGACACTGCACGTTTAAAAAACGTTTTTTTCCTTTTTCCCATTTTAAATCGCATGACGTAGTAGGCAACATTAAGTGGGGGGAAGCTAATTCTCTGGAGGCCATTAATATCTAGATAAGCCAACTTCAATTAGACCTCGCATAAATCGTGTCCTTCTAATGGCCAGCTATGGAAATGGAACATGGAATGTTACAGGTAATGGCTGAGCTGACACCGGGTTTTACAGAACAGATTAGTCATCAGAATGTGACAACCAGGCAGCTGTGGCAGTGGGAGGCCACTGACTTGCGTTCTACCTGGGAGCTACAAAATGTCTCCCTGTATGGAACATGTACTTCATTTGAATTCCTTGGTCTTCATAATTGATTCCCTAGCCTTAGGCTACAAACATATTATTATTATTATTATTATTATTAATATATGCCATTTAGCAGACGCTTTTATCCAAAGCGACTTACAGTCATGTGTGCATACATTCTACGTATGGGTGGTCCCGGGGATCGAACCCACTACCCTGGCGTTACAAGCACCATGCTCTACCAACTGAGCTACACATCACCAGTTACTCTAGTAATGCACTACATCCAAACACATTACGCTGTAACAGCACAATTCATATTTGGTACCAGTTTCGCTAGTTATGTTGCTCAGTCACAAAACACGTATACATATACACAAAGTACAACACATGTAGAAATGCAAACTAGTCCACTTATTTTCAAAAGCAGCATGAGGCATTGTCAGATGCTATAACAATGCTACCATCAGCACATTTCAGGGTTATGAGCATGTCAAAGGCTTTGCCGAGGCAGAGATATTTACCCCTCCCCGGGGAAGGCAGAGATGGCTGACCCTGCACCCCTCTCTGTCTGTCTGTCTCCTCTCCTTTCGCCTGGCTCTGTGTGTGTGTGTGTGTGTGTGTGTGTGTGTGTGTGTGTGTGTGTGTGTGTGTGTGTGTGTGTGTGTGTGTGTGTGTGTGTGTGTGTGTGTGTGTGTGTGTGTGTGTGTGTGTGTGTGTGTGTGTGTGTGTGTGTGTGTGTGTGTGTGTGTGTGTGTGTGTGTGTGTGTGTGTGTGTGTGTGTGTGTGTGTGTGAGACAGGGCCGTTTGAGTAAAGAGCGGTTCGGTGGCGGTGCCCTCCTGTCCAGAAACCAGTCCCTGGAGGAAGAGTTTGAGCGAGCCAAGGCAGCTGTGGAGGTAAGAGGAGGGGGATTGAGTTTGAGCGAGCCAAGGCAGCTGTGGAGCTAAGAGGAGGGGGATTGAGTTTGAGCGAGCCAAAGCAGCTGTGGAGGTAAGGGGAGGGGGATTGAGTTTGAGCGAGCCAAGGCAGCTGTGGAGATAAGAGGAGGGGGATTGAGTTTGAGCGAGCCAAGGCAGCTGTCGAGACAAGAGGAGGGGGATTGAGTTTGAGCACACCAAGGCAGCTGTCAAGACAAGAGGAGGGGAATTGAGTTGAGCACACCAAGGCAGCTGTCGAGCTAGGGCTGTGGCGGTCATGACATTTTATCAGCCGGTAACTGCCATGCAAAGGTAACATTAACATAAATTAACATAAATACGTTTAGCATCTCTGGGCTTCCACACATAGTCTACAAGCCACCGATGCAGACTTTTGGAACATCTACATTTTAAAAAGTCGAATACATCCATTTTAATATAGCCTACATCAGGGATAGGCAACACTGTTCCTGGAGTGCCACAGCTACTGCAGGATATTGTTCCAACTACAAACCACACCTGATCAACTGAGCTAATTGATCAGCTCAGTTATTGACTAAATTCAACAACAAACACAAAAAAGTAAAACATGAAGTGCATGAGGCACTCCAGAACCATGGCTACCTTACCTACACCGTCACAATAGATCCATGATTTATTTTAAGCAGGTCTAAAGAAACATTATGACGTAGCCTATTTCAGAATCGTCCTGATGTTAGGCCCTGATCTGGCTATGCCATATGGCTGTGGGATACACTAGTTCATTTAAATAAAGTTTTTTTTTTTTTTTATGTAGCAGGCAAGATTTGCTTATAATTCCTGTTGCATTATTTTATATTATTTTATAAGAAGACGAATACTGCTGAACATAACTGAATAAAAGTTTTTGAATATTTTTACAAAATGATTTCCAAGGGATGGCACACATTCTGCTATTCTGCGTTAAGCTGTTTACATAGTGATAACTTGAAACAGGTTCTCCTATGCTTAATTAGAGTTATTTATGCAGCGTTAGTTTTAAAAACCTTAGGCTATATGTTTTGATTACTAATAAATTGTAAGGTTGCATGATGCGACTCTAATGATGATTTGAAACATTTTGCATGACTGGCCTGTATTTGATCTGCTCTGTTTCCTACGCAGGCTTCACACACTTACATCAGTCTCTCATTCACAATTCGACAAGCACTTTATAATATTCCCACTCAACAGACAATTCTAAATGTAATCTGTTCTTTACGTATAGCCTAATGTATGTGTTGAAATATTTTGGATTTAGAATGGCTCACAAAAACAAAACAAAACAAATCCGTAGCCTCGAATAGCGAATGGAGGAAGTGGTTCCCACGGTTACGTTCTGAATATGCCAGGTAAGCTACGCCAGTTGTAAAGCAGATTAATGTGCTTAAGTTGAACCCTATCAGTCCCTATCAGTCCCTATCAGTCCCAAGACCCCAGGGGAAAAAAGGGTATTTTTATTTATCTGCCTGATCAGTCCTTATATTTAACCTCATAATGACTTGTTTACCATGTATCTGCCTGATCAGTCCTTATATTTAACCTCATAATGACTTGTTTACCATGTATCTGCCTGATCAGTCCTTATATTTAACCTCATAATGAAGTGCTTTACCATGTTCTTTTCAGAACAACCAGGGCTACAAGTAGAACACAAAACAATTTGACATAAACAGTTGTATTCGTGAGTTTTATTGACAAATGGCAATGCAACAATAAGGTCTGCCAAAGCAAAAACAAAGCTAAATGCATATGAAGCCGTAAGTACATAAATGATTTACTCAGTGGAAAATTAATATCCAACTACTCAGTGACGACTGTGTGGAGTTTGTGACAGCAACTATGTGAGCTTATCACAGTATTATAGACACTATGTCCATGGATTAGCTGTCTAGCTTGTGAGCATCATAGAGCGATACATGTTACATTTGTTTGTGAGAGTCTCAGCTTTTCATAGATAGGTTTTAATAGACAGTGGCTCAAACCATTCGGACTCTACAGCCGTTTTTGTAAAAAGACCTGGCCCCGGGCTCCAGAGGTATCCGCCCTTGTCTCACAAACACCACTCTAGCTCAGCCTCCCATTAATCACACAGACTAATGGTGGATGCAGAAGAAATAAATACATTCCATTGTTTAAAAGGCGTCCTGTGGGGATCATTGGGTTAAGAATTGAGCAATAAAAATAGCAGCACAAGAAATCTCACTCACATCACTCTGTTTTCACAAGCGATTGCACAATGACTGGACTGGAACCCTCCTCTTTTTAATAGAGGCCATCACGCTGTTTTCACAAGCGATTGCACAATGACTGGACTGAAACCCTCCTCTTTTTAATAGAGGCCATCACTCTGTTTTCACAAGCGATTGCACAATGACTGGGCTTGTAAAAACACATGTCTCCAACCCTGTTCCAGGAGTCCCAGGCCTATAGGCTATGCTTAGAGTTACAGTATTTGCCCACTTTAGTTTTGATGCAAACCCTAGCAAAACATATAGGCCTATGGACTAGGCTACATCCAGGCTGTATCACATCCGGCCGTGATTGGGAGTCCCATAGGGCGGCGCACAATTGGCCCAGCGTCGTCTGGGTTTTGCCAGTGTAGGCCGTCATTGTAAATAATAATTTATTCTTAACTGGCTTGCCTAGTTAAATAAAGGTTCAATAAAAAATGCACAAATTAACATAATGCATGCGACAATGATTTGAGAAAGTTGCAAACAAATGCATATGCTGTTTCTTGCCTCAGACTGCACACTCTGGGCAAAATTCACAATTGATCATATTTTCACCCAGACTATTCTCAATCTAATCTTGTTTTTACAGTATACTAAATAATATAAGTGTGAAATGAGTTTTCATTTTGAATGGGCCATTATCATGCACCTTTCAGAGCGGGCGGGTAAAAAAATAGATCATTCGTATGCACTTGAATAGCGAATGGAGGACAGGTAGCCAGGTAGGCTACTCCAGCTGCAAAGCACAGCAAGGTGCTAAATATTAGTGTCACGCCCTGACCTTAGTATTCTTTGTTTTCTTTATTATTTTGGTTAGGTCAGGGTGTGACATGGGTGATATGTGTGTTTTTGTCTCATATAAGGTGTTTGTACAATCTAGGGTTTTTGGTAGATTTATGGGGTTGTTTCCATCTAGGTGTTTATGAAGGTCTATGGTTGCCTAGATTGGTTCTCAATTAGAGGCAGGTGTTTATCATTGTCTCTGATTGGGAACCATATTTAGGCAGCCATATTCTTTGGGTATTTTGTAGGTGATTGTTTCCTGTGTCAGTGTTTGTGCCACACGGGACTGTTTTGTTTCCATTTCACTTCGTTATTTGTGGCATGTTCAGTCTTTTCTATTAAAACATGGACACTTAACACGCTGCGTATTGGTCCGATCCTTGCTACACCGCTTCAGACGTTACAATTAGGAAAGTTGAGAAATAAATATAGTATGCCTAGCCTATAGAAAGCTGATGGGAACCTCCTCTTTTTAGTAGAGGCCATCACTCTGTTTTCTCACGCAATTGCATAGCCAATAGAAATGTTGCGCAACATGGGCTCATTGGGCTCTCATGAAGTGTTTAATTAGATTTTCGAATGCATTAGCATTGATGTCAGAGTAATTAGAGGGACAATAGACCACTGAGTACCAGGCAGTTTGCGACTGGTAGTTAACAAGTTTGGTAGACCTCTAATGACCTTCAGCTGCATCAGTGCAGTTTTGGAGAAGTTTAGTTACTGTAACTCAACAGTCACATGGAATTTGACTGCGGTCATGACTGGTGACTGGCCGTAATACGGTCACCATAACAGCCCTATGTCGAGGTTAGCGGAGAGAGATTTCGGACACCTTACCTGTATAAGGTCAGTCAACTGCACCTGGGCCATTCAAGTATTTCACTCTTGAATTGTTCCTGAAGATAGAGATAACAAGGTGTAATCATAATATAGCAGAAGCATTAAACATTAACATTAAAGGTACTGCTTCATGTGATTTGCCTGAGTTACTTTGCCTGAGATGAGAAGACTTCCCAGAGCTAATGCTTAGACTTTAACACAGTGTGTGTGGTGTGAAGGATGTTGGGTGTCAAACCTTGCCGGTCACACTCAAAGAGTAGAGCTTCTTAACCGTCAGGTGAATCTCAATAGTTTGTATCCTCTTCATTTAGAGTTGCTGTGATAGAACTGGGCAGTTAGACAACTTTAAGTAGCCATCCATCTACCATATTGCTTCTGTCCACAGGTCAGTGCAGAGGAGACAGATACAGGTTGATGCTGATTGGTTCGAGTCATTGAGGTTTAAACCAATAAGCTACAGTGATCTCACAAACTGCAATAAGTCTGAGAACTAAGTTGAACTCCATCGTAGCGACAAATACGTCCATGAGACAGTTTCTAATATCACTTTCCGACTTCGCTGTTCAAGCCCATTATCCTTGCCGTCTTTGATCATCGTTGGTATAATAACACTGTCTACTTGAAGCTGCTTTTAGGTTGATTTATTTTTGATTGATTTTCTCTGTGCAAAATGATCTCCGTTGTGATTGTGTGCTACCTCGCTCCCAATGACACTCGCTATCAGCATTATAGTCCATACTAAATGCACCAGCTCGAGGTCATGGGAGTTTCCACCATCTAACAATAGGAAAGTAAATGGGTCAGCCATTGTGGAGCCAGACATATCAGGTAAAACAGCAGGGGAGGCACAGTCACCGTAATTAGATATAGCTAGGTAGATTCATCATAGGACTATGTGATTATAGGAGCTCTTCAGCTGTGGTACTCCCATCCATTGAGAATTAGGAGAACAAAGCTAGTGGTCCCATCAGTGACCAAATAGGCTGCAATTATATGAAACATGGAAATGTCTCTGAGTACGTATCAGGCTTTGAATAATACCTTTTGGTTCAAAACTCATGCTCATTTGGTCCACTGATGAGTCTGTCTGGTGAAAACAGATATGCTCTACAATGGTATGGAGAGACACCATTGCAAACAGCTTCAATTTAAGAAAGAGATCCAGATATTGTTATGGGAAAATAGTAATGAGGGAATGATGCAATTCAAATTCCGTTGACACAGAGCATTAATAGAAGGCGATTGTGATTCTGTGATTGAAATTGGTGCCTCAGCAATGGAATAATTGAATATCGAAATCATTTTTTTTTAAATCACACACACTCAGTCGATCCCTCATGTGAAGAAGCTGAATGTGGAGGTCCTGTGCTGGCGTGGTTACACATGGTCTGGTGTTGTGAGGCAGGTTGGATGTACTGCCAAATTCTTTAAAATGACATTGGAGGCCGCTTATGGTAGAGAAATTAACAATACATTCTCTGGCAACAGCTCTGGTGGATATTCGTGCAGTCAGCGTGCCAATTGCACGCTCCCTCAAAACTTGTGACATCTGTGGTATTGTGTTGTGTGCACATTTTAAAGTGGCCTTTTATTGTCCCCAGCACAACAAAGTGCACCTGTGTAATGATCATGCTGTTTAATCAGCTTTTTGATATGCCACACCTGTTAGGTGTATGGATTATAGGTCCTTCTTGCCCGGTTGCTCAGTTAGTTCGGATGGCCAGCTCTAGGCAGAGTCCAGGTAGTTCCATATGTTTTCAATTTCCCAATGATGGAGACCACTGTGCTCTTGGAAACTTTCAACACTCTAGACATTTTATTATACCCAGATATATCCCTCTTTACAATCTCAGAGATCTATTGACAGTTCCTTGGACTTTGGGGTATAGTTTCTGCTCTGACATGCACTGTTAACTGTGGAACCTTAAATGTATTTCTTTCTAAATCATGTCCAATCAAGTGAATTGGCCACAGGTGGACACCAATCAAGTTCTAGTGACATCTCAAGGATGATCAAATGGAAGTGGATGCACCTGAGTTCTAGTGACATCTCAAGGATGATCAAATGGAAGTGGATGCACCTGAGTTCTAGTGACATCTCAAGGATGATCAAATGGAAGTGGATGCACCTGAGTTCTAGTGACATCTCAAGGATGATCAAATGGAAGTGGATGCACCTGAGTTCTAGTGACATCTCAAGGATGATCAAATGGAAGTGGATGCACCTGAGTTCTAGTGACATCTCAAGGATGATCAAATGGAAGTGGATGCACCTGAGTTCTAGTGACATCTCAAGGATGATCAAATGGAAGTGGATGCACCTGAGTTCTAGTGACATCTCAAGGATGATCAAATGGAAGTGGATGCACCTGAGTTCTAGTGACATCTCAAGGATGATCAAATGGAAGTGGATGCACCTGAGTGCAATCGGAGTGCAAATTGGTGTGAATACTTATGTAAAGGAAATATTTATCTGTTTCATTTTCAATAAATTTGCTAAAATGTCTAAAAACATGTTTTCACTTTGTCATTATGGGGTATTGTGTGTAGATGGGCGAAATCAGGCTGTAACAGAACATAATGTTGAAAAGTCAAGGGGTGTGGATACTTTATAAAGGCACTTGTATCTCCACTATTCTCTTAGAGAAGGTGTAAGTAGTGCTCCTGTTCAACGGACATGTCCTGTTTTGACTGATGTGAGAGACCTGGGGCCTATTGCGTAACATGTGCTGTACTGAAGGCTACAGTACGATGTTACACACGGTCGTATCTGGGAAGGTCAATGACTAATGGAGTAAAGATAGGAATACAGGGAGAAAGTGTCCTCCCCAAAAAGGAGCTCTTGTCCCACTTAGGGATCACTTCCCGGAGCGTCAATTGGGGGCCTGAGACACTTTTGGCTCGGTCAGCAATTCTGGCTTGGACTGTCGATATCGGTCCCTGTAATCACAGATCACTCCCCCTAAATTGCCGAGCATATGCATGCATTCATACTTATTAACAAATGGAAGGAGATGGCTCAAGTGGCTCAAACTAATACCTCTCCGTCACACAGGCTAGCTGCCAATCTATTCAATTAGTTTAATTGCCAAATGTCTGGAATTTATCAAAAGACAGAGCAAAGACACCAAGGAATTATGTCCTAAAATATCATACATTTTAAAATAATAGGAGAGATGAGTAGTTGTGTCTTCCATGCGTTTCACATTAAAACCATTAAAAGGGATGATAAAAGGATAATGGACTGAAAAGCAGAGCCCTTCAGATGCTTCGGTCGTGCTTAATTAGGACAGAGGGTGATAAAGAGACGTCTACAGGGGAGGGTTGTGCCGTGACGTTGAAGCCGTGTGGGGACGGTGGCAATCACATTGAGCCAATGAAGGCACCCCTGTCTTATTAAATAAAGAGCCGGCTGCAAGCTACAAAGCCACCAGGTTAACTCCTGCTCTGAGGAACAGTGTTTTGCTGTGAGTCAGAGATAGCGGAATCACAGCTCTGATAAAAGACCGGATCAAGGTCACTGTGGGCCGAGTATTTGATTAAAGCTGCAGGGGACAGCCTCACCTTTTCACCGCTTGATTTTCCCTGAGGCACTTTTGGTTTGGAGGGTGATTACTGTCGTTTTGGTACAGAGAAATTTCTAGAAAGTTACAGAGGAAGTTGAGTATGAAAATGATCTCTCACTCTGAAGAGCATACCGGTTATCAGATGGATGAATGTGTCATACATGGTCCTGTGCTCCCGAATGTTATTACGGTTGTGTGACTGAGAACGATCTAAATATGCCAACATCGAAGCACCTACAATTCATCTCCATGCCAACCATTTAACTGGAGGTGCTCTGTGCTTTGATAGGCCAACCCTTGAGCTCATGGTACACACAACTATTGCATCAATGATAAGATAGACCCATAGGAACACACAACTATTGAATCAATGATAAGATAGACCCATAGGAACACACAACTATTGAATCAATGATAAGATAGACCCATTGTAATACACCTCTGATTTATTGTGTAGTTTGCTTCCTGTTACATTCGCAAAAGTATGTGGACACCCCTTAAAATGTGTGGATTTGGCTATTTCAGTTACACCCATTGCTGACAGGTTTAAAAAAAAATTGAGCACACGGCCATGCAATCTCCATAGACAAACATTGGAAGTAGAATGGCCTTATTGAAGAGCTCAGTGACTTTCAAAGTGGTCCGTCATAGGATGCCACCTTTCCAACAGGTTAGTCCATCACATTTCTGCCCTACTAGATCTTCCCTAGTCAACTGTAAGTAGTGTTATTGTGAAGTGGAAACGTTTAGTCTCAAGAACGGCTCAGCCGTGAAGTGGTAGGCCACACAAGCTCACCGAATGAGACCGCCGAGTGCTGAAGCGTGCAATGCGTAAAAATTGTCTGTCCTCGTTGCAACACTCCCTATAGAGTTCCAAACTGCCTCTGGAAGCAACGTCAGCACAAGAACTGTTCATCGGGAGCTTAATGGAAATGTTTTCCATGGCCGAGCAGCCGCACACAAGCCTAAGTTCACCATGCGCAATGCGTAGCATCGGCTGGAGTGGAGCCCTATACTGTATGTACTATAAAAGGTCATGAATCACTCAATTCTGCACTACAGGTTGAGTAATTTGCTGATTGATGGTGAGCTAGTCCAAAATAATGAGCTTATTTATTTATTTTATCAAGTCAGTTAAGAACAAATTCTTATTTACAATGATGGCCTATCTCGGCCCAAACCCGGTCGACGCTGGGCCAATTGGGTGCTGCCCTATGGGACACCCAATCACAGCCGGACGTGAAACAGCCTGGATTTGAACCAGGGTGTCTGTAGTGATGCCTCAAGCACTGAGGTAGAGTGCCTTAGACCGCTGCACCACTCGGGAGCCCAGCACAGTAATCAGGGCCTAAAATGAACACCAGCCAAATGCAGGTAGATTTTGGCATTGGTGGGTAAGAATGACTAATTCACCAGCCACGTTGGTGGGTAAGAATGACTAATTCACCAGCCACGTTGGTGGGTAAGAATGACTAATTCACCAGCCACGTTGGTGGGTAAGAATGACTAATTCACCAGCCACGTTGGTGGGTAAGAATGACTAATTCACCAGCCACGTTGGCAGGTGGTCACACTCAGGGCTCTATAGTGCCAGCATTTCATAAAAATAGTCAAGATTGTGCACACAAGTGCAAGTTGTGATTTATAGCTAAAGAAATGCTGCAGTAGCTGTTTTTTCAAAGTATTTCTGCCATTTTGTTTCATATCTGGTAATGCACAAAGAAATCTGAATCCTAACATTATAGCTATCCCACCTCACGCAGCAACACTGCCTGTCTGGGGGGCTGTGAGTGAAATGCTTAAAAAATAGTTTTTTGAAGCAATGCGTACAGGAATAAAAGTTGGTCTAATTTACTCAAAAGTCTTCCAAAGTCCTCGCGTTTCTTGGCTATTTCTTTTTCACAAGCTCGGGTGCTTTTCATTGTTTGAGTTTGCTTCCTCCTTTAGCAAAAAGAGGCATTGTCAGCCTCAACTAGTGACATTTTAACAGGCACAAGTGAGGACTGGAGTGGCCATGCTACCAAGGTAACCTTAAAGGAGCAGCTGAACATTTTTTTCTCTCTGATATTTTGGTTAAAAGTACATATTAAATTAAATCGAGCAATAAACCACATTACTTCTTATTAGTAATCCATTTATTGCTTTATACATATTACTAAGCATTATAATCCTTATTTTTTTATGTAACTATGGCAAAAGCATATATTTGGGCTGTTACAAAATTGGAGTAGCTGGTAGAATTTTTTTTATCTACCTGCCACAGTGACTGGTATACAAAAAATAAGTTTTAGGCCCTGAATGTAATCCTCTGGGCAAAGCTTATGAGCACTCCCTTTGGTTCATTCCCTATATATGTCACTCCCTTTGGTTCCTTCCCTATATATATATGGGCAGCACTTCTAGTAGACTATAGACTAGTACAGGGTGTCCTAAACCTCTCCCATAGTACTCCCACTTATTTGATGTATTCTACTAATCAAGGGCTTGATCAGTGGTCTAAAGTACTTAAGTAAAAATACTTTAAAGTTCTACTTAAGTAGTTTTGGGGGGAATCTGTACTTTACACTTGATATTTTTGACTATTTTTACTTCACTACATTCCTAAAGAAAATTATATACTTTTTACTCCATACATTTTTCCTGACACCCAAAATTACTTGTTACATTTTTAATGCTTAGCAGGACAGGAAAATGGTCTAATTCACATACTAATGAAGAGAACATCCCTGGTCATCCCTATTGCCTCTGATCTGGCGGACTAACAGACTCACAAAACACAAATTCTTTGTTTGTAAATAATGTCTGAGTGATGGAGTGTTCCCTTGGCTATCTGTACATTAAAAAGAGTTGCTTAATATAAGGAATTTTAAACCATTTATACTTTTACTTTTGATACTTAAGTATTTTTAAACCAAATACTTTTAGACTTTTACTCAAGTACTATTTTACTGGGTGACTTTCACTTTTACTTGAGTCATTTTCAAGTATGACAAATGGGTACTTTTCCCACCACTGGGCTCGATGATTGATAAGTTAACCAGTACAATCAGGTGTGCAAGTACTGGAGCAGATCAAACAAGTGCTTTGTTGGGCGCTGGGAAACACTGCTGTAGTATATATATATACAACTCCCACATACTGTAGATGCACCGCTGTTAGGGTTCTATTAGTAAATACTTTTTACAGTGTAGTTTTTCCAGTCTTTTCTCCCCAGGTGAGATCAAAAGAAGAAATGATTATATTCTTTGGAGTATACTGCAAGGAACCCAGACTACTAGACACTTAATAAGATGTAATCATTTGAATCATGTCAAATGTCAAAGTGGAAAAAAAACACAACTATATATATTTTTGTCATTATGGAAATTAAATCACTGATATATCTTAATTAGATCATTATTCAACCCCCTGAGTCAATACAAATTCGAATCACCTTTGGCAGCGATTACAGCTATGAGTCGTTTGGATAATAGTCTCGAAGAGCTTTACACATCTGCATTGTACAGTATTTGCCCATTATTCTTTTTTTATTCTTCAAGTTCTGTCAACTTGCTTGTTGATCATTGCTAGACAGCCATTTTCAAGTCTCGCCATAGATTTTAAAGCTTATTTAAGTCAAAACTGTAACTAGGCCACTCAGGAACATTCAATGTCGTCATGATAAGATACTCCAGTGTATATTTGGACTCCAGTGTATGTTTTAGGTTATTGTCTTTCTGAAAGGTGAATTTATATCCTGGTGTCTGTTGGAAAGCAGACTGAACCAGGTTTTCCTCTAGAATTTGTATGTGCTTAGCTCTATTCTGTTTATTTTTATCCCCCCAAAAACTCCCTAATCCTTGCCAATGACAATCATACCCATAACATGATGCAGCCGCCACCATGCTTGAAAATATAAAGAGTGGTACTCAATGATGTGCTGTGTTGGATTTGCCCCAAACATAACACTTTGTATTCAGGCTTCCTTATTTCACTCTGACATGCAGGTGTATATTGTGGAGTAACTGCAATGCTGTTGATCTATCTTCAGTTCTCTCCTTTCACAGCCATTCAATTCTTTAATGGTTTTTAAATCACCATTGGCCTCATGGTGAAATCCCTGAGCGATTTCCTCTTCTCCGGCAACTGAGTTAGGAAGAACGCCTGTGTCTTTGTAGTGACGGTGTATTGATACACCATCCAAAGTGTAATCAATAACTTCAACGTGTTCAAAGGGATATTCAGTATCTGCTTCTTTTTTTTACCCATCTACCAATAGGTGTCCTTCTTTGCGAGGCATTGGAAAAACTCCCTGGTCTTTGTGGTTGAATCTGTGCTTGAAATTCACTGCTCGACTGAGGGACCTTACAGATAATTGTATGTATGGAGTACCACTATTAATGCACATAGAGTGAGTCCATGCAACTTATTGTGTCACTTGTTAAGCACATTTTTTATTCTCAATTTATTTATGCTTGCCATAACAAAGGGGTTGAATACTTATTGACTCAAGACATTTCAGCTTTTCATTTTTAATTCATTTGTAAAAATGTTGAAAAACAACGTTCTCCTGTGACATTGTGTGGTATTGTGTGTAGATCAGTGACACAATCTCAATTTAATCTATTTTAAATTTGGTCTGTAACACAACAAAATGTGGAAAAAGTCAAGGGTGTGAATACTTTCTGAATGCACAGTACATGATGAGATAACATTAAAATAAATAGGGCAATCTGTAGGTTAAAATGATACTTTCTGAAGGCGCAGTACATGATGAGATAACATTAAAATAAATAGGGCAATCTGTAGGTTAAAATGATACTTTCTGAAGGCGCAGTACATGATGAGATAACATTAAAATAAATAGGGCAATCTGTAGGTTAAAAGGTTCTTTGCAGCTGTTTATATTTCAATATCAAATCATTTCTGGGTAACACTTAAGTGCCTTACTGTGATTGTTTTCAATTGCAGTCGGGAAGCAAGTTCAGGGAGTGAATCATTTAATAAATGAAACATAATACAAAACAAGAAACACGAACAATGCACAGACATGAAACAGAAACAATAATGCCCGGGGAAGGAACCAAAGGGGGTGACATATATAGGGAAGGAACCAAAGGGAGGGACATATATAGGGAAGGAACCAAAGGGAGTGACATATAGAGGGAAGGAACCAAAGGGAGTGACATATATAGGGAAGGAACCAAAGGGAGTGGCATATATAGGGAAGGAACCAAAGGGAGTGACATATATAGGGAAGGAACCAAAGGGAGTGACATATATAGGGAAGGAACCAAAGGGAGTGGCATATATAGGGAAGGAACCAAAGGGAGTGACATATATAGGGAAGGAACCAAAGGGAGTGGCATATATAGGGAAGGAACCAAAGGGAGTGACATATATAGGGAAGGAACCAAAGGGAGTGACATATATAGGGAAGGAACCAAAGGGAGTGGCATATATAGGGAAGGAACCAAAGGGAGTGACATATATAGGGAAGGAACCAAAGAGAGTGACATATATAGGGAAGGAACCAAAGGGAGTGGCATATATAGGGAAGGAACCAAAGGGAGTGACATATATAGGGAAGGAACCAAAGGGAGTGGCATATATAGGGAAGGAACCAAAGGGAGAGACATTTAAAGGGAAGGAACCAAAGGGAGAGACATATATAGGGAAGGAACCAAAGGGAGAGACATATATAGGGAAGGTAATCAGGGAAGCGAATGAGTCCGGGTGAGTCTGATGACGCGCTGGTGCGTGTAACGATGGTGACAGGTGTGTGCCCTAACGATCAGTCTGGTGAGCTAGAGGCCAGAGAGGGATTATAAGTGACAAATAGGTTCTTAGGAAAATAATTCTAGGACTGTCTGGAAGTGGTCTGAGAGAGAGACCTAATTGGAGGAGCCTAATGGGAGGGATGTGTCACAAAATCTAGCTGTTATTGACAGAGAGGATAGGAAACTCTTTTTGTTACTGGTCTATTGACGTATACCGGCTTTTCAAAAACGCCACCCCAAAAACCCCACCCCAAAAACCCCACCCCAAAAACCCCACCCCAAAAACGCCAAACAGTTCAATACACTAAAAGTGCATTATCATCATTTTCACAATTTCACAGTATTACTGCAACTTCATAGTGTGGAAATTTATATTTAAAAAAAACAGGAAAATCACGCTTTTGAATACATTTACTGGATATCAAGTGCATTGTGGCGTTTGAATTGAGTTCAGCCCGCCAAATATGGACTAAAACGAGGCCATAAAATCAGTCAATTTACATGTCTGAAATAGTGTGTTTGATGTTCTTCAAAGAGGTATACATTTCTGAACCTTTATGCTTCCGTTGATGTGCAAAATCCCATTATCGGCTGTCACAAGAACCTTGGTTTGACAGACACACCAGGGATACAACTGTGGGTCTCTTGTTCGAGCCATATAAGGGATCAAACACTAAAAGATACTGTAGCTCCATGCCGCTGTTGTGTAACACCATGACTCTAAAACAGAACACTCACATCCACCGGACGAAAAGTGCCCCCGCACGTCCATGTCTGCCCGACTCCTGCTTCCTTTCATTACCAACCATACTTATTTAAAACGATTTTTTGCACAACCAGCAAACGTTTGTCTCATAATGTTGGACAAGAAAATTGCCAACATGATGATGACGTCCAAAACCAATACGTTATACTGCACTAAGATGTTTAGAGCTATCACATTTGACATTATGTCTGAGACAGCAATGATTTTCTTCCAGTAAATTGCCTCCACTGTACACACAAATCTATTTTTACTGTATAAATCGCCTCACGTGACTTAGGGAAAGCCCTAATTGCATTTCAGGCCCAAACTTTAAGTCTCTTCGTTCCAAACTCGGACGGTTCCAGCCAAGGACAAGTATTATCTCTGGCTCCATAATTACTGCTGGCAATAATCTATTCATGAAGTAACAAATTCATCTCCCAAGTTCATTTATATTCCGCTTTGTCGTGTTTTGTCAGGCAGAGAGAACAAGACTGAATGCATTTCACATTTAAACTTCATCTTTGTCAAATTAGAGTCACAGGAAGGGGCGTGCTTCATTGATACATGATATATAGATGACCTTCCTCAATCTCATGAATGAGAATGCTGGATCTGTCCACAAAATACACCATTGTCTGTGTTGCAAACATTTCAAGTAACCAGAGTGAGTGTGTTTGATTTTCTTACAATTTGTTTTGTTTTAAAGGGGCCACAGTTTGTTTTGATTACACAGACTACCATCATAGTGTCACGTGTCGAGCCATTGCCATTGAGGGCCATTCAGTATCGTGGCAAATATAATAATTGGTGCATTCACCCATAAAAGTAATATCTAAGAACGTAATTACAGTTTCCACACAGGCATCATGGCTGATTTTGTGATGATATTAACAGTAATTGGACACTAGTGCACAATAGCAGGTATTTCTCTAGGTACATGCTTTGTTAGCCCTGGAGTCCGTTAGGATGAAGCATTTGTGGGGATACTGTCACCGAATGAAATATTGCCATATCACTAATTGCCTCTCTCAAAGATGTTATAATTTTAATCATAAAATGACCCCGGGTCTGTACTTTCAAGGAATGAAGTATGGTTGTATGCACAATCAACATTTATCAAATTAAAACGTTTTCTAGTCACATAATCTTGACCGTTAAATGACTCATAACTCTGTCTCAGTTTATGATAGCATGCTGATAGAGAAGTTGTGGAGAAGCTAACTTGTCCAGAGCACCTTTAATGGGCCGTAAAAATTTAAAAAAGATTTACGACTGTTTTGAAGTCTTTGGATGCCACTAGGTGGATCTAAAATGTTTATCATCTCAAAGCTATTTAGATTTTCTGTACGGTAACAACAGAAATGAGCCACACCCCACGATCATTAGTGGGTTGACGTTCGTCCATCGGTTGACTTGACTGTTCAGATCATTCCCATAGCAACATATCAGTAGCAACCCGTATCTAGCTGTAAAAGACTAACAGAAACCTTGAATTCTGCAAAAAGCCTCTGTCATGCTGTAAATAACTCAATACCACTACCAGCCCCCAAAACGCAGAGCTCCAGCTCCACTACCCCCCCCCCCCCTGTTTCATTCCCAGAGCCAGTGAGATTTCACCTCATGATCTAACAGGCAATTTGTCTCAGCGTGAGCATCCAATTAAGGAGGTGATGCTCACCTCCGGTGGACGCCTGCCATACACCTGGAGAGAGGAAACAGAGCTGTGACCACCCACCTCCCCTTCCTCCTTTACACACTTCCTGACTCTCACACACACTTCCTGACTCTCACACACATATGCCTCCTCACTCCCACTGACACATACACACACAGACACACACTAGCACATGCACACATACCTCAGTCGATCCCCCCCTGAGGTGCCAAGGCACCCACTTATGCTGCACTGTCATATCCAGCTGAGCTCCACTCTATATTTGGACTTTTGTTTGACAGGGAGACAGCTAAGAATCATGGGCCTAATATAATTATATTGTGGTGATCAGCAGCGTGCAGCAGGAACATCAACAACATAAAGTACAACTGGGGTGTATTAACTAGTCTCAGACCATTGCAAAATGTTTTTCAACGTAAACCGTTTACTCCAGGAACCAAACAGAAGCAGAACTGGGAGGTACCTACCTGAATTTGTCCAATAGAAACTCTCGTTTTAATTGCAAAACATTTTCTGTTTGGAGTTTTAAAAAAAATAGGTTGCAAAACGTTTTGCAACAGACCAAACATTCTGCAACGGTCTGCGACTAATGAATACACCCCTATGTCTGCAGTGATAGCCAGGGCCATCTACCAGGATGCTATTTACAGGAAGTACTGTAGTCCTGCTAGCTGGGTCAGGATAAAGAGAGTAGGGAAGGAAAGATGATATGTGTTCTTCACTGTCACTTGTCATGTTATTGCTCACCCCAGACTTCAATCCAAGCGTCACTCAATAACTGTTACGGATGATTCTGTCTTTCCTAAAGATTTGCGAGGTGGCCCGTTAAAAGGCACACAATGTAGTGTGCCTTGGTGTTGTATAGAACATGAAGAAGAATCTAATCCAGATGTAGTCATGTACAAAACCAAGCACTGTGTAGTCACCATGACAGCTATCTGATGAATGTCGGGGAATGAAAACAACAACAGTGCCTGTAATTCTCAGGCTGAGAGCTTTGAGTTTTAATGAAGCTAACAGTGCTCTTCATCTCCCACCGCTGCCTCTTCAATGGATCAGTAAGTGAGGCATTTGCCTGGTGGCCACGATAATGACCTTTTGACCTTTTGACACATGTCTTGTTGACCTGGTTCCATGTAGAGGTCACAGGTGTCTTCCAATTATCCTTAATTGTCCACTTAGTTTAAGGCAAAGCACAGAGGGGCAATAATCCACTTAAGATATGAAATAATAGCATTCTATCAGTCTGCAGTGAATCACAAAACAACCTAGTAGCCTAAAGTGTACAATTTGTCTAAGTAGGAATTTGATTGGCAAGTAGAGATGCATCAAAATGCAATATAAATGTTTGGTTTCTGGAGGTGCCTGCAACGTTTACTCTTTGAAAGCAGTCATTGTTCTCACTTTGATTTCTCTCTTTGCTCACTGGCCCATGGAATAATTGACAGTGACACACACTGAGGTCTTTGGCCTCGGCTGTATCGTAGCTGTGAGGTCTAATAGACATGGCCTGCATGCTTGGACAGAGGCAGGCAAAAAAAGCAGCATCAGCACTGAACCAACAATCATCAGCACTGAACCAACAATCATCAACACTGAACCAACAATCATCAACACTGAACCAACAATCATCAACACTGAACCAACAATCATCAACACTGAACCAACAATCATCAACACTGAACCAACAATCATCAACACTGAACCAACAATCATCAACACTGAACCAACAATCATCAACACTGAACCAACAATCATCAACACTGAACCAACAATCATCAACACTGAACCAACAATCATCAACACTGAACCAACAATCATCAACACTTAACTAAAAACTAAATCATTAACACTGAACCAACAATCATCAACACTGAACCAACAATCATCAACACTGAACCAACAATCATCAACACTGAACCAACAATCATCAACACTTAACTAAAAACTAAATCATTAACACTGAACCAACAATCATCAACACTGAACCAACAATAATCAACACTGAACCAACAATCATCAACACTTAACTAAAAACTAAATCATTAACACTGAACCAACAATCATCAACACTGAACCAACAATAATCAACACTGAACCAACAATCATCAACACTGAACCAACAATCATCAACACTGAACCAACAATCATCAACACTTAACTAAAAACTAAATCATTAACACTGAACCAACAATCATCAACACTGAACCAACAATAATCAACACTGAACCAACAATCATCAACACTGAACCAACAATCATCAACACTGAACCAACAATCATCAACACTTAACTAAAAACTAAATCATTAACACTGAACCAACAATCATCAACACTGAACCAACAATAATCAACACTGAACCAACAATCATCAACACTGAACCAACAATCATCAACACTGAACTAAAAACTAAATCATTAACTCTGAACCAAAAATCATCAACACTGAACAAGAACTCAACACTGAACCAAAAATCAAACACTGAACCAAAAATCAAACACTGAACCAAAAATCAAACACTGAACCAAAAATCATCAACACTGAACAAGAAATCATCAATATTGAACAGAAATATATAACATGCAACAATTTTACTGAGTTACGGTTCATGTAAGGAAATCAGTAAATTGAAATAAATAAATTAGGCCCTAATCTATGGATTTCACATGACTGGGAGTACAGATATGCATCTGTTGGTCACAGATACCTTTAAAAAATTAAGTAGTTGCATGGATCAAAAAAACAGTTGGTGTCTGGTGCGATTTTCTGACCATTTGCCTCATGCAGCACAACATATCTCCTTCACATAGATTTTACCAGGCTGTTGATTTTGGCCTTTGGAATGTTGTCCCATTCCTCTTCAATGGCTATGCGAAGTTGTCTGAATATTGCCGGGAACTAGAACACGCCGTCGTACACTTCAATCCAGAGCATCCCAAACATGCTCAATGGGTGACATGTTTGGTGAGGACATGGAAGAACTGGGAAATGTTCAGCTTCCCGGAATTGTGTACAGATCCTTGCGACATGGGGCTGTACATTATCATGCTGAAATATGACGTGATGGCAGCGGACGAATGGCATGACAATGTGCCTCCGAATCTCGTCATGGAATCTCTGTGCATTCAAATTGCCATCGATAAAATGTAATTGTGTTTGTTGTCCGTAACTTATGCCTGCTCATACCATAACCCCACTGCCACCACGGGGCATTCACAAAGTTGACATCAGCAAACCCCTTGCCCACACGGCGCCAAATACGTTGTCTGCCATCTGACCGGTATAGTTCAGCTGTCCGGTTATATGGTCTCAGTCAATCCCTTATGTGAAGAAGCTGAATGTGGAGGTCCTGTGCTGGCGTGGTTACACATGGTCTGGTGTTGTGAGGCAGGTTGGACGTGCTGCCAAATTCTTTAAAACGACATTGAAGGGAGACACGTGATGCCGCGGAGCTGAGCAGACGTTGACAAACAGAGCTCTTCAAAGTTATTCTATTTTTACCTAAATAACAACGTTGAAACAATATTCTAACATCGGCTGATAAATTGTCAAGTGCTTACCTTCCCAAAGAGCCATGGACCTCCGACCGAGAGGCAAGAAGGACGACCAAAACGTTGTTGATTCCCAAGATAACGATAAAGCTACAGCTAGCAAAATTAGCATTAGCCCTCATAACTCAGACGACAGTTCCAGACTGTTGCTCTCAGCAGCCTCTTGTGAGCCTGCCGACATGCTGGCTACTCTCCTCCGGGAAATTCAGGATTGTAACAGAGGTCTTTCTCTGAAAATCGATAAGAAATCGGCTGAACTCCATTCTTCCATTGACGACCTGAAATCCTCCATGAATGATCTCCTTTTGAGAACGACTGAGGCAGAGCTGCGCATTAGCACAGTTGAAGATACCATCGCTAGACATGACCAGGTCTTGACACAACTGCAAAAGGACAATGCCTACCTCAAAAACAAAGTAGATCAGATGGAGAACCAGAGTAGACGTAGTAATATCCGTGTGGTGGGATTGAAAGAGGACAGCGAGGGCCGTGACCCGGTCCGTTTCTTCACTCAATGGATCCCGGAGGTCCTAGGCATAACCAACTTCACCAAGCCGCTGGAAATCGAACGCGCCCACAGAACATCAGTGCCGAAACCCCGGCCAGATGAGCCCCCACGAGCCGTCCTGATCAGGTTCCTCCGTTTCCAAGACAGAGAGAAGATACTGCAACTCGCAAGAGCCAAAGGGGACATCGCCATCGATGGGAAGAGGGTCAGCCCTTTCCCGGATATGAGCGCGGACCTCGCCAGACGCCGCAAGCAGTTCAGACCTGCCGCCAAAGCACTGAAGGAGAAGCACATCACCGGCTACCTCATCCACCATGCGCGGATGAAAGCTCAGTACAAAGGCCGAAGCCATCTCTTCAACACACCGGGAGAAGTGCACACTTTTCTCAAAGAACTGAGCAACGTCTGAGTCTGAGCCAGGACGGTCTCTCTGGGGAATAAAATGCAGTTCGTTTGTTTTCTCTTATCCGGATTGAACTGCTGGTATCTCCCGGTCACTTTAATTGATTTGTATATTTTCAACTAACCGTATCCTCCCGGGGTGAGTTCTATTACATTTACAGGAGAGTATATTTTGGTTTAGTCCATATCTACTGGGCGAAGCAATAAGTGGGTTTAGGCCCACTGCTTTCCCCCTCATTTATGTTAATCTTTCGTAAAGAGACTCAAGCAGCCCTTACCGTGGGCAGTAAATATTCAGCCATAAATATCTATTCACAACGTTTGTTTTCAATTTAGAGAGCTCGCAGGTTTTAGTTTACGCCAAGGTTTAGCTAGTAAGAGCAAGATGGAAAGCGAGCAGCAACGTATCTCTACAAGTGTATTCATGTTTGATTGTTGGGACTGTTGTTCTAGTCTGACAATCTGGGTGGGTGGGATTCTTATGATTTTTTTCTTCCTTTTTTCTATGTTTATTGTTTCCCTCCTAAAGAGACACACAGGTCACTTTTGTGCTCAAACCAAAGTTGAAACATTTCCTAATTATCTGCATATGATAGATTTCTATTCAGTTACATATTCCACTAAAATATGTCACATTCAACGTAAAAGGTCTTAACAGCCCGATTAAAAGGAAAATAGTCTATACATCCCTTAAGAAATTAAAGGCTGACATTGTGTTTTTACAAGAAACACATCTTACAGCCAGTGAACAAGAAATTGAAGAGGGAATGGGTAGGACAAGTTTTTGCATCCTCTTTTAACTCCAAAGCAAGAGGAACTGCAATTTTGATAAGTAGACACATCCTCTTCTGCGTCAACAACACCATCTCTGATCCCTCTGGCAGGTTTGTTTTGGTGCAGGGGCATATGTTTTCAGAGTCTTGGACCCTATTGAATATTTACGTTCCTAACTTCGATGACCATATGTTTATTCAGAATGTCTTCCTTCAGGTTGCTCAAGCACCACCAGGATGGCTGCTGGTTGGAGGAGATTTTAATTTTTGCTTAGATACAGTTCTTGATAGGTCTTCTGATAAACCCTCACTTCTTACCAAAGCCGGCAAGCTCACCATGTCATTCATGAAAGATCTCAATTTACTAGACATCTGGAGACAGTTGCACCCACAGGATAGGGACTACTCTTTTTATTCACACCCACACAAGACACACACATGCATAGATAACTTTTTACTTTCGACACAACTGTTTCATAGAGTGTTAGATGTCGAGTATCTCCCCAGATTGCTTAGCGACCATTCTCCTCTGGTATTATCAATCTCCATTCCTACCAAGGTAGATGGAGCATATAGATGGAGACTAAATTCTACACTTCTAAAGCAACCTGAATTTTGTGCATTCATCAAAGAGCAGATCAATATTTTTACTTTGACAAACAAACCCTCTGCTCCTGACAGCTTCATTCTTTGGGACACATTGAAGGCCTACCTGAGGGGCAGATTATTCCCTATACTAAAGGGCTGAAGAAAAAACACGGTGCGGAACTGAGTGCTCTTGAATCTGAAATCTCCGAGCTAGAGAAAACCTACCAAAGAGGCCCGACTAAAGATCTATACAAGCTTTTGGTAAATAAAAAACTTAAATATAATATTCTGAACACATATCAAGCTGAGAGGGCCATCACTAAATCAAAACAGCGTTATTATGAGCTTGGAGAGAAAGCTCACAAAGTATTGGCATGGCAACTGAAAGCAGAGGAAAGTAAGAGGACAATTAATGCCATAGAAACTCTCACTAAAGAGATATCTTTCGACCCTACTGAAATTAATAATACTTTTAAGAAATACTATGAAGACCTCTACACTTCCCAATCAAGCGATGATCTATCAAAGATATACTCCTTTCTCTCCTCTCTCAACCTCCCATCCCTGTCAGGGGAAGACAGCGAGCGCCTGAGTGAACACTTCTCAGTCCCTGAATTGTTGGAGGCCATTAAATCCTTACCTTCTAATAAATCTCCTGGGGAGGATGGCTTCCCTCCAGAGTTCTATAAAGAATTTAGGGAGCTGTTGGTCCCCTACCTTATGGAGGTACTTAACAAAGCCAGAGAAGACAACTGCTTTCCAGAGTCCTTCTCTCAAGCAGTGATTACAGTAATCCACAAGAAAGGGAAAAACCCGCTAAAGTGGGCCTCCTATAGACCAATCTCTCTCCTTAACACAGATTGTAAACTGGTCACCAAGATGCTATCTAAGAGACTGGAGTCATGTCTTCCCCTGTTGGTCAACCCAGATCAGACTGGCTTCATAATTAATAGATTGTCCTCCAATAATCTCAGAAGGTTCTTTGATATAATTCACCTTGCTAACAAAAACAAAATACCTGGTGTCGCAGTCTCCCTCGACGCTGAAAAGGCCTTTGATAGGGTTGAATGGCCATACCTCTTTTGCGTCTTGGAAAAGTTCGGTTTAGGTACCGTGTTTGTAAATTTGATAAAATCACTCTACAAATCTCCTAAAGCTAGGATTGCTACCAATGGGATTACTTCCTCCTCTTTCCCTCTTTATAGGGGGAACAGACAAGGTTGCCCAATTAGCCCCCACCTCTTTGCCCTCGCCATCAAACCGTTGGCTAAGGCTATTAGAACGTGCCCTGACATACATGGCTTTGAGGTGGGCCCCCATACCCATAAACTATCACTCTTTGCGGACGACCTTATCTTATTCCTAACAAACCCAGAACACTCCCTCTCTCATTTGCAGATCCTACTACAGTGTTATAGTTCTTTCTCTGGATATAAGGTCAATCTTGCTAAAAGCGAAATCTTACCGTTGTCTGTCTTTGACCATCATACCATCAAGCACAAGTTTCCTTTTAGATGGTCGCCTATGGGCTTCACATATTTGGGCATAATGGTGGATGGTAATCTGAACAACCTCTATAAACTCAATCTGGCCAGTTTGTTGCAAAAGGTGGAGGTTGACCTTTGTAAATGGATGGACTTACCTCTCACTCTACTGGGTAGAATCAATGTAATTAAAATGAATGTCCTGCCCAGGTTTCTATATCTGCTTCAATCTCTCCCTATCCCTGTTCCCGCAGCATTTTTTTCCTCTCTCGACAAGCTGACCAGACGGTTTATCTGGCACGGCAAAACCCCTAGGGTTGGCCTGGATAAACTGACCCTTAATTACAGTCAAGGAGGCTTAAACCTCCCCAATTTTAGAATGTACTACTGGGCTGCACAGTCTAGGTTTCTGGCTCAGAGGTTTGACAATGGTCCCTCTCCCTCATGGTTGAACATTGAAAAGCTTGAGGTAAATGATGACACTGGGGCAGATTTGTTTTACAAATGGGACAGAAAATCTATGAAAACCATCACAGACAACCCTTTAATCATACATTCTGTCCTGGCATGATGCAAACTGCATGAGCTGTTCGGACGAGGGGGATTCCTTTCCCCTAAAACCCCTTTATGGAACAATAGATTGATCCCTATGTTTTTCCAGAATAGTAACTTTAGACCATAGTCTGATAAGGGGATCACTCTTCTGGAACATTGTTACGAGGAGGGAGTTCTTATGTCTTTTGATAAGCTGAAACAGAAATACCACTTGCCTAACAGGGACTTCTTTAGCTACCTACAACTACGAAACTTTATTAGGGTGACTCTCAAGGGACAATGGAACCTACCTAAGATGTCACCTGTTGAACAACTCTGCCACGCAGACCAACCACTGTTCAAGACCATTTCCCGTGTTTACAATGCTCTTATGTCAGGACTAACACTGCCTGGGCTAGATAAACCCCGACTTAGATGGGAGAGAGATCTGGGTATTGATCTTGATGAGGATCTATGGAGTGACCTGTGCAGGGATGGGGTTACATCCACATTGAACTCCAGATACAGACTGATCCAGTTTAATTTTCTCCGTCAGCTCTATATCACCCCATCTAGACTGCACAGGTTCAACCCAGATATCTCCTCTCTATGTTTTAGATGTGGCTCAGATGAAGGAACATTCCTCCATTCCACTTGGCAGTGTTCAAAACTACACGGTTTCTGGCAGGGGGTATGCGATACCATATCCTCAATTCACGGGGTTGCATTCCCTTTAGACCCGGAGGTCTGTCTACTGGGTAACTTTACTAACATCAATCTTAGGCAAACCCATACTATAAAGCTAACAGAAATATTGCTAGCGATTGCCAAGAAATGTATTGCCTTGAAATGGAAATTGGATTCCTCCCTGCCAGTTGCAATGTGGCTTTCGGAAGTTAATAGTTGTATCCCTTTGGAGAAAATCACTTACTGCTTGAGGAATAAGTTAAAGACATTTTACAGAATTTGGCAACCTTTTATTGACTATATGGATAATCTCCCACCACATCTCATTGATTGAATCTATATATAATCCTCACATAATGCTTCACACGTAATGTATATTATGTAGCCTACGGCAGGTGATCCAATGTCTCGTTATTTTAAAAAAATATTTAATTTTTAATTTTTATTATTGTATGTTTGTTTATATAACTATAATTATAATTTATTTTTGTTACGTTCGTCTGTTACTGTCACTTTGTCCTATCGTTGTCTAAGATCTTTTCACTTTTGTTTTGAATGTTCTTAATTGGAAAATGCAAAAATAAAATATTTAAAAAATATATTTTTTTTAAATGACATTGGAGGCAGCTTATGGTAGAGAAATTAACAATACATTCTCTGACAACAGCTCTAGTGGACATTCCTGCAGTCAGCATGCCAATTGCACGTTCCCTCAAATCTTGAGACATCTGTGGCATTGTGTTGTGTGACAAAACTGCAGATTTTAGAGTGGCCTTTTATTGTACCCATCACAAGGTGCACTTGTGTAATGATCATGCTGTTTATTCAGCTTCTTGACATGCCACACCTGTCAGGTGGATGGATTATCTTGGCAACGAGAGATGCTCACTAACAGGGATGTAAACAACATTTGAGAGAAATAGGCTTTTTATGCTTATGGAATATTTCTAGGATCTTCTATTTTATGAGACATGGGACCAAAACTATATGTTGCGTTTATATTTTTATTCAGTATAGTTACAACACCAATCAAGGTGGCTGTTTGTTGAGTCTAGGGCTTTGTATAATAACCCTCTCAGACATCAATCTATCAACTGAAAGGTCAAGCTAATTTTGGACATTTGAGTGCAAGTGATGAGTCATCAGAAGTCCATACGTTACACCACCGATAAATGAGTGAGATGGATGTGACATTTCCATGGCAGGGGGCCTCAGCATAGTCAAGGTATCAAAGCTAGCAGTCCTCTGTGTACTAATCCTCCCGCCACTCTCTCCCTCCACAGTCAGACACAGAGTTCTGGGACAAGATGCAAGCAGAGTGGGAGGAGCTAGCACGACGGAACTGGCTAACGGAGAACGAGCAGGCGCAGATCCCCTCCAGTGTGTCGCCTCACGAGAAGGTTACAGTTCTCACCTTTTAACTCTGTTATCATCTGTCCATATGCCCTGTTAAGATGCTTATCATTTATTTCCTTCATATTTTTATTTAACTAGGCAAGTCAGTTAAGATTCTTATTTACAATAATGGCCTACCCCGGACCAATTGTGCGCCGCCCTATGGGACTCCCAATCACAGCCAGATGTGATGCAGTCTGGATTCGAACCAGGGAACCTCTTGCACTGAGATGCAGTGCTTTAGACCAATGTGCCACTCGGGAGACTCATGTGAACATGTTCTACTTAAAGAAGGGGAAACAAAGCCTATGAACTCGATGATCTAGAGACGATCATGTGCTGCACATACACTACAGTATCTACTGATTTAACCCGATTGGGGTCAATAGCTAACCCAGATGGTTTCAAACTTGGCACTCATAAGCATATGCTTACTTTAGTGCAATGGGAACTACTGTACATAATCAGTACATAATCAGACTTTTTGATTGATCCCAATGCTACGAGTTCTAAGAGGACTAGTCGTTTCAAAACTCGTGTTCAGAACTCGCCAACAACACACCAGGGTAATTTCAGTCTGAAGATGCAAAGTTTAACATTTAACGAGACAGCTAACCCTCAGGACTTTTGCCCAGGTTTGATGTTCAGCAGAAAGCTAGAAAATATAAATTGATGCTGATAGTATGCTTAAATATTCCACCCTAGAGGACGGTTGCTCAGCGCAGCCATTTATTTGAAAAAAGACAGATTACATTGGTGATGCTCCATTAACTTTTTTTTTTCCAACTTTAAAAAAATTGGTGACAGGGTTACTACTTCCACATGGACAACCCCTACAAGGACTGGCCCAACGCGTTTGAGGAGGGTCTTCGAAAGTCCAAAGAGGGAGACCTGCCCAACGCTGTGCTGCTACTGGAGGGGGCCATCTTGCAGGACCCCCAAGACTCAGAGGTGACTAGGCACAGGGGGCTGATGAGATGCAGGCACCGTAAACACACACTTTCCCAGCATGACTTTCCCACAGTACCATAATGTACTAGCACCAACTGCCAATCAGCCTGTTCAGACAACACCATACTCTGATGAAAAAGAAAAAAAAACTTCACAAATAATGCGTGCGGTGGATATTCACTGAGCGCTAAGTGGCCGACGCTGATTGCTAGAGGAGGACTGGGGAGTTATACCATTAATAGAGCTGTTTACTGCATCAAAACTACCCAGTCTTCATCTCCCAATGAGAATTTTCAATTTGCCCAAAGTGTTGAGAAATAGCTATTTTCTCTGGGGTTTTTTTTCTCCTGCTAATTTCATCTCAATCGTAACAGAGGCGACATCTTACATCACCAGAGAGCATTAATAGAATCGGAACTCGGGAATCCTGTAAAATATACTGTTCATAACTGTTCCGGTTATTCCAAGGAAAGGATTATCCCACAGTGTATGGAACTAATATGATTCTAAAATTCCTCCCAGCGTGTTTTGTGGCTTATCTCTGCTGCGGAGACCTCTAGATAGTTTGTAGATAATTTCCTCAAGACTTGATTTATAGCGTTGTGCTACAAAATTGAGTATCAATGTCATTTCACAAAATAAACCAGCACGCAGATTGAAGTACATAGATCATATTTGTTGACTTTAAACAGACATGACAAACTAGACAAAACATCTAGTCGTTTTGGATTGCAGATTCAGCTAGAACTCGTAGATGTCTAAATGCACATTTACTCGGAGAGTATGGAGATTCAAAGTTGGGTTCCCCAGCTAAGAGGAGTCCAATAGCTACCATCTACAATGCTGAACCATGACTTTCTAGTTCGTCCCAAACATGATTCATTGAGCAATAACTAAGCATGACTCATCAGATACACTTAATGAATTTGGTTGGTTGCCAATGACTGAGAAATCGTGACCTCAATTATCATTCGATGTCTCAAGTGATCCGTTGCCAAAGTGACATGTACCCTGCAACATTATCTCATTCATTTCTATTGGCTCTTTAGAACGATACCATACAAGAATGCCTAATCTGAATAGGAACTCCCAATACCTGAGGGAAGGGGAGGCTCAACATGAACTTGGATGGCAGAGCACTGTCAGAAGATAAAAACCTCAAAGCGAATCACCTTGCGATGTTTATTGCAGCCGTTGTATTTTGACGTGCCCTAAGTTCACTTCACACAAACCTCAGACAAAAGTTTGTATTGCAGAGATTTTTGAGATGCATGATGCTTCCTGCCTGTTCAGTTTCTTTTTTTTTTTTTACCAACGGCAGGCAGAATCAATCTATTTACCTGCTGTGTGAGTGGTACTGAGAGCACTGACTGACAGTGAGCCATCCTATTTTTCAGAGAGAGCTGAGCTCTGCATCTAGACCACACCACCTCTCCTAACAAAGTCTCTCCTTAGAGAGGGGAGTAAAGCCCAGGTGATGACCCTGTTGTTCAATGCTCCCCGTTATCTCCCCAGGCTTGGCAAGTGTTGGGGACCACCCAGGCCGAGAACGAAAACGAGCAGGCAGCTATCGTCTCCCTCCAGAGGTAAGGAGGAGTTATTGCCCAATGTGGTCCCATAGGCTCCACCACGAATACAGCAATACAATGCACGCGTGTCACTTCTCTTTAGCTTCCAACATTTATCAGGTCCTTCAGACATCTTGAAATATTTATTTTTCATGCTTTGTCTACAGCTATTAAAGATGTGTATTTTTATTTATAAGAGATCCCCATTAGCTGCTGCCAAGGCTATGTATAATACCACCATACAACAATATTACAATATATGTGTGTGTAGAGTGTGTTTGTGCTAGCGTTTGTGTTCGTATGCATGTGTCTGTACCTGTGTGTGTCTCTTCACAGTCCCAGCTGTTCCATAAGGTGTATTTTTGTCTGTTTTTTAAATCTGGTTCTACTGCTTGCATCAGTTACCTGATGAGAGTTCCATGTAGTCATGGCTCTATATAGTACTGTGCTCCTCCCATAGTCTTGGGGACTGTGAAGAGACCTCTGGTGTCATGTCTTGTGGGGTATGCATGGGTTTCGGAGTTGTGTGCTAGTAGTTTAAAGGGGTTTTACACTTCTTAATTGTTGACCTAAACAAATCAAATCAAATTGTATTTTCCACATGCGCTGAATACAACAGGTGTAGTAGACCTTACAGTGAAATGCTGAATACAACAGGTGTAGTAGACCTTACAGTGAAATGCTGAATACAACAGGTGTAGTAGACCTTACAGTGAAATGCTGAATACAACAGGTGTAGTAGACCTCACAGTGAAATGCTGAATACAACAGGTGTAGTAGACCTTACAGTGAAATGCTGAATACAACAGGTGTAGTAGACCTCACAGTGAAATGCTGAATACAACAGGTGTAGTAGACCTTACAGTGAAATGCTGAATACAACAGGTGTAGTAGACCTTACAGTGAAATGCTGAATACAACAGGTGTAGTAGACCTTACAGTGAAATGCTGAATACAACAGGTGTAGTAGACCTAACAGTGAAATGCTGAATACAACAGGTGTAGTAGACCTCACAGTGAAATGCTGAATACAACAGGTGTAGTAGACCTTACAGTGAAATGCTGAATACAACAGGTGTAGTAGACCTTACAGTGAAATGCTGAATACAACAGGTGTAGTAGACCTTACAGTGAAATGCTGAATACAACAGGTGTAGTAGACCTTACAGTGAAATGCTGAATACAACAGGTGTAGTAGACCTTACAGTGAAATGCTGAATACAACAGGTGTAGTAGACCTTACAGTGAAACGCTGAATACAACAGGTGTAGTAGACCTTACAGTAAAATGCTGAATACAACAGGTGTAGTAGACCTTACAGTGAAATGCTGAATACAACAGGTGTAGTAGACCTTACAGTGAAATGCTCAATACAACAGGTGTAGTAGACCTTACAGTGAAATGCTCAATACAACAGGTGTAGTAGACCTTACAGTGAAATGCTGAATACAACAGGTGTAGTAGACCTTACAGTGAAATGCTGAATACAACAGGTGTAGTAGACCTTACAGTGAAATGCTGAATACAACAGGTGTAGTAGACCTTACAGTGAAATGCTGAACACAACAGGTGTAGTAGACTGTGAAATACTGAATACAACAGGTGTAGTAGACCTTACAGTGAAATGCTGAATACAACAGGTGTAGTAGACCTTACAGTGAAATGCTGAATACAACAGGTGTAGTAGACATTACAGTGGAATGCTGAATACAACAGGTGTAGTAGACCTTACAGTGAAATGCTGAATACAATAGGTGTAGACATTACAGTGAAATGCTGAATACAACAGGTGTAGTAGACCTCACAGTGAAATGCTGAATACAACAGGTGTAAACATTACAGTGAAATGCTTAGTTACAAGCCCTTAACCAACAATGTAGTTTTAAGATTTAAAAAAAAAAAAAAAAGTTTCAAAAAAAAGTTTTTAAAGTAACAAAAAATTAATGTGCAGCAGTAAAATAACAATAGCGAGGCTATATACAGGAGGTACCGGTACAGAGTCAATGTGCGGGAGCACCGGTTAGTTGAGGTAATTGAGGTAATATGTACATGTAGGTAGAGTTATTAAAGTGACTATGCATAGATAATAAACAGAGAGCAGCAGCAGCGTACATGAGGGGGGACAATGCAAATAGTCTAGGAAGCCATTTGATTAGATGTTCAGGAGTCTTATGGATTGGGGGTAGAAGCTGTTTAGAAGCCTCTTGGACCTAGACTTGGCGCTCCGGTACTGCTTGCCGTGTGGTAGCAGAGAGAACAGTCTATGACTAGGGTGGCTGGAGTCTGACAATTTTTAGGGCCTTCCTCTGACACTGCTTGGTATAGAGGTCCTGGATGGCAGGAAGCTTGGCCCCAGTGATGTACTGGGCCATACGCACTACCCTCTGTAGTGCCTTGCGGTCGGAGGCCGAGCAGGTGCCATACCAGGCAGTGATGCAACCAATCAGGATGCTCACGATGGTGCAGCTGTAGAATTTTTTAAGCATCCAAGGACCCATACCAAATCTTTTTAGTCTCCGGAGGGGGAATAGGTTTTGTCGTGCCCTCTTCACAACTGTCTTGGTGTGCTTGGACCATGTTAGTTTGTTGGTGATGTGGACACCAAGGAACTTTAAGCTCTCAACCTGCTCCACTACAGCCCTGTCAATGAGAATGGGGACGTGCACAGTACTCCTTTTCATGTAGTCCACAATCATCTCCTTTGTCTTTATCACAATGAGGGAGAGGTTGTTGTCCTGGGACCACAAGGCCAGGTCTCTGACCTCCTCCCTATAGGCTGTCTCGTCGTTGACGGTGATCAGGCCTACCGTGTCATTGGCAAACTTAAAGATGGTGTTGGAGTCATGCTGGCCATGCAGGAGGGGACTATGCACGCACCCCTGAGGGGCCCCCATGTTGAGGATCAGTGTGGCAGATGTGGTGTTGCCTACCTTTACCACCTGGGGACGGACCATCAGGAAGTCCAGGATCCAGTTGCAGAGGGAGGTGTTCAGTTCCAGGGTCCTTAGCTTAGTGATGAGCTTTGTGGGCACTGTGGTGTTGAACACTGAGCTGTAGTCAATGAACAGCATTCTCACATACAGTTGAAGTCAGAAGTTTACATACACCTTAGCCAAATACATTTAAACTGTTTTTCACAATTCCTGACATTTAATCCTAGTAAAAAAATCCCTGTTTTAGGTCAGTTACGATCACCACTTTATTTTAAGAATGTGAAATGTCAGAATAATAGTAGAGAGAATGATTTATTTCAGCTTTTAATTATTTCATCACATTCCCAGTGGGTCAGAAGTTTACATACACTCAAATAGTATTTGGTAGCATTGCCTTTAAATTGCTTAACTTGGGTCAAACGCTTAGGGTAGCCTTCCACAAGCTTCCCACAATAAGTTGAGTGAATTTTTGCACATTCCTCCTGACAGAGCTGGTGTAACTGAGTCAGGTGTGTAGGCCTCCTTGCTCGCACAAACTTTTTCAGTTCTGCCCACACATTTTCTATAGGATGGAGGTCAGGGCTTTGTGATGGCCACTCCAATACCTTGACATTTTGCCACAACTTTGGAAGTATGCTGGAATCATTGTCCATTTGGAAGAAACTTTTGCGACCAAGCTTTAACATCCTGACTGATGTCTTAAGATGTTGCTTCAATATATCCACATCATTTCCCTTCCTCCTTGCTCACCAGTTCCTTTTGCAACATGATGCTGCCACCCCCGTGCTTCACGGTTGGGATGGTGTTCTTCGGCCTGCAAGCCTCCCCCTTTTTCCTCCAAACATAACGATGGTCATTATGGTCAAACAGTTCTATTTTTGTTTCATCAGACCAGAGGACATTTCTCCAAAAAGTAGAATCTTTGTCCCCATGTGCAGTTGCAAACTGTAGTCTTGCTTTTTATGGCGGTTTTGGAGCAGTGGCTTCTTCCTTGGTGAGTGACCTTTCAAGGTTATGTCGATATAGGACTCGTTTTACTGTGGATATAGATACTTTTGTACCTGTTTCCTCCAGCATCGTCACAAGATCCTTTGCTGTTGTTCTGGGATTGATTTGCACTTTTCACATCAAAGTACGTTCATCTCTAGGAGTCCGAACACGTCTCCTTCCTGAGCGGTATGACAGCTGCGGGTCCCATGGTGTTTAAACTTGTGTACTATTCTTTGTACAGATGAACGTGGTACCTTCAGGGGTTTGGAAATTGCTCCCAAGGATGATCCAGACTTGTGTGAGGTCTTGGCTGATTTCTTTTGATTTTCCCATGATCTCAAGCAAAGAGGCACTGAGTTTGAAGGTAGGCCTTGAAATACATCCACAGGTACACCTCCAATTGACCCAAATGATGTCAATTAGCCTATCAGAAACTTCTAAAGTCATGACATAATTTTCTGGAATTTTCCAAGCTGAGTCAACTTAGCTGAGTCAACTTAGTGTATGTAAACATCTGACCTGCTGGAATTGTGATACAGTGAATTATAGGTGAAATAATCTGTCTGCAAACAATTGTTGGAAAAATTACTTGTGTCATGCACAATGTAGATGTCCTAACTTGCAAAAACTATAGTTTGTTAACTTAGGGCTGAAATCCCGTTAACGGGATGATATGACAACAGCCAGTGAAGGACGCCAAATTCAAAACAACAGGACGTCGACCCGGCCCAGAAGCAGGAGCTCATGGAGCTCGGTGATCGGAACATGACGGTGTTCTCCGAGAAGCCGGGCTTCACGACCCTCATTGAACACCACATCCGTACCTGGCCTGGGGAAACAATACGAAAGAGGCCATATCAGATTCCGGAGGCCCGAATGAAGGCCGGGAAACAGGAAGTGGAGGCTATGCTGAGGATGGGGGTTATTGAAGAGTCCCACAGTGCATGGTGCAGCCCCATCGTGTTGGTGCCCAAACTGGACGGTAGCCTCCGCTTCTGTAATGATTTCCGGGGTGTGAAATACATAATCTTGTTCGACGCCCATGCCGAGAGTGGACGAGCTCATCGACCGATTGGGAAAGGCCCGGTACATCAGCACCCTTGACCTGACCAAAGGATATTGGCAGCCTCCTCCCGGGAGAAGACGGCGTTTGACACCAGACGGATTGTTTCAGTACCGGGTGCTCCTGTTCGGCCTCCACGGAGACCCGCCCACATTCCAGTGACTGATGAACAGAGTGCTTCGACCCCACCAGCAGTACGCAGCAGCATATCTGGATGATATCATCATCCACAGTCAAGGTTGGGAAGAGCACCTGACGCACCTCCAGGCGGTGCTGGATGCGCTCAGACAATTTGGGTTGACCGCGAACCCCAAGAAATGCAAACTGGGTACCAGGAGAGGAAGGTTCATGCGGTACGTGACTGGCCCGTTCCATGCACCAAGACACAGGTCAAGTCATTCCTGGGACTGGCAGGATACTATAGCCGGTTTATCCCCAACTTTGCGGCTATAGCTTCCCCCCTCACCGATCTAACCAGTGCCCACCCCCCGAAATTAGTGAAATGGACAGACGAGACAGAAGCGGCGTTCAGCTGTCTGAAGGAAGCGCTGTGCTCCCATCCGCTTCTCATAACGCCCGATTTCCAGGTGCCGATGATGGTCCAGATGGATGCATGTGATATGGGACAAGGGGCCGTTCTGTCCCAGATACACTATGGGGAGGAGCACCCCATCATGTACATCAGCCGAAAGCTGATACCTAGAGAAAAAAGTACTCTATTGTTGAGAAAGAATGTCTAGCGGTGAAGTGGGCACTAGACATTCTCAAGTATTACCTGTTAGGTACCCACTTCCCCCTGGTCACGGACCATGCTCCCCTAGTCTGGATGGCCAGGGGAAAGGACACAAATGATCGGGTCACCAGGTGGTTCTTTTTCCTTCAACGCTTCTCTTTTTCTGTTGTGTACAGGTCAGGGGCGAAGCATGGAATGCCCTATCGAGAAGGGAGACTTATGTCGCACTGATGACAATCCCCTCCAGACAGAGCTAAGGGTGGGGGGTGGGGGGAGTAGCATATGTGCTCGTAGTTTGTCTATTTTATTATCAATTAATTGTACGTTGGCGAATAGGACCGATGGTAAAGGTAGATTACCCTCTCGGCGACGTATCCTTACAAGGCACCCGGATCTTCATTCACAATTTGTCCGTCTCTTTCTGCTGCAAATGACGGGGGCCTTGTCAGGCATCTGAAGTAAATCCTTCCCGTCCGACTCGTTGAAGGAAAAAGTATTCCTCCAGTATGGGGTGAGTAATCGCTGTCCTGACAT
The DNA here is from genome assembly GCF_021184085.1 of Oncorhynchus gorbuscha. Taxonomy (NCBI): domain Eukaryota; kingdom Metazoa; phylum Chordata; class Actinopteri; order Salmoniformes; family Salmonidae; genus Oncorhynchus; species Oncorhynchus gorbuscha. Next base: position 9,889,051 of record NC_060174.1, on the reverse strand, counting down.
CTAGAAGCTCTTTTCGGTTATAAGACACAGTGGCAGAAACATGTACAAAATAAATTACAAATAAGTCAAAAAAACATGCACAATTGGTTACGGGATCGTAAAACGGCAGCCATCTCCTTCGGCACCATTTTATAATAGTGGTTGACCACTGTTCCAGTGGTTTTAAACTTCTTAATTGTTGCACTAATTGTGGTAAGTGTACATTTTTTTGCCATTTTGTTGTACCCATTGCCTGATATATGAAAGTCAACAACCATTTGTCTATTTTCGTTTGGGAATCTTTTGCCTTTTCCCATGGTGATGGACAGATCATAGACACACAGTACATTGACACTGCCACACAAAAACCAAACACATTCACATACACTACATGCGCAAGTGCACACACACACTTTTTTACACTAATCACTTGCGGCTGCTAGTCTGTTCTTTATTTTACTCTTATTATTATCTATCCTGATACCTAGTCACTTTACCCTACCTTCATGTACATATCTACCTCAAATACCTTGTACCTCTGCACATTGATCTGGTACTGGTACTTCCTGTATATAGCTCCACAGTGATCTGGTACTGGTACTTCCTGTATGTAGCTCCACAGTGATCTGGTACTGGTACTTCCTGTATATAGCTCCACAGTGATCTGGTACTGGTACTTCCTGTATATAGCTCCACAGTGATCTGGTACTGGTACTTCCTGTATGTAGCTCCACAGTGATCTGGTACTGGTACTTCCTGTATATAGCTCCACAGTGATCTGGTACTTGTACTCCCTGTAAATAGCTCTATTCTTGTGTATTTTATTTTATTCCTTGTGTTACTATTTTATTTGTATTATTATTTTAAACTCTGCATCGTTGGAAAGGGCTCATAAGCAAGCATTTCACGGTAAAGTCTACACCAGTTGTATTTGGAGCATGTGACAAATGCAATTAGACTTAATTTGACAAAGAGATTTTACAATTGCATTACCTCATTTTTATACCCCAGTGAAACAGGAAGCAATGGAAAGCCACAATACAGTTCCTTAAAATTAGATTAATTTTAAAAAGTAGAATGTTAATGCAGATTTAATTTTGTTCATTTTTATTTATAAAAATTTTAAACATTTTTATTTTATTTATAAACAAAATCTTTCTAACCTACAATAGAACTGTTGATTTACAAAAAGTAAATCAACAGTTTTTGGGTTAATGAATTATTGGTGTTAAAACCAATGGTTTAAAACATAAGCTTTTAAACGATCTTCTCAGAATGACTGTAATCCCCTGAAATCCACCACTTTGCTATTATTAATGCTACACTGCTTCTATTTTCCATTATGTGTTTTAGCTGACAGTTAATGTAGGCCCATTGTTGATGTGTATTCCTGTCTGGATTATATAACGGCAACAACAACTAAAGTAGTTGCAGATTTTTATCTTAAAACGATGAACGGAGCATTTGCACAGCATACCTATCGTATACAAACTTTATATAACAGCCAGTGACCCATGGCACAGTAGAAAGTCTGACAGAAATGATTTGGGTTTTTGCTGTCATTACAAGCTTTTAAGGAAGTTGAAGCATTGACTGTCAGTCTGTCATATCTCAGTGAAACATTATCTTGATGAAAGCTAAATCTGTTTTTGGCTCATCCCTGAGTGCTCTCTAATCCTTGTTGTTTGTCCAACATAGTGCTATTGTCCTCTGATGCAACAGCGACACTACTGTTAACTTTACATGTGAACAGTAGCAACAGCAATTTCAAGTCTACGTTCCAAAGTAACTCCTACAAACAAATGCTTTTGAAGACAATATATCTGGGGTGAGTGGTCATTGCCACCTGACCCCAGGCATCATTAGGTGCCTCCTGATGTTCCCTGTTCCAATTAGTGTCTGTCAAACCCTTTGAAGTATTAATTACCACCCTTAACCCACCCTTGGCCTCCTCTCTCTGTATCTCCAGGTGTCTCGAGCTCCACCCCAATAACCTCCAAGCCCTCATGGCCCTGGCGGTGAGCCTGACCAACACGGGCATGAGGCAGGATGCATGCGAGGCATTGCTGCGCTGGCTCCGTCACAACTCCAAGTACAAGCACCTGCTGAAGGGCAAGAGCCACCTGGCGGGCTCCCCGGGCTCCCAACGTAGGATGTCTCGTGTCTCAACTGTGGGCAGATATGAGAGGTAGACTATAATGACTGGATAGGACTAGCATAGATCCCATAGGTGTACGGACTGGATAGGACTAGCATAGATCCCATAGGTGTACGGACTGGATAGGACTAGTATAGATCCCATAGGTGTACGGACTGGATAGGACTAGCATAGATCCCATAGGTGTACGGACTGGATAGGACTAGCATAGATCCCATAGGTGTACGGACTGGATAGGACTAGTATAGATCCCATAGGTGTACGGACTGGATAGGACTAGCATAGATCCCATAGGTGTACGGACTGGATAGGACTAGTATAGATCCCATAGGTGTACGGACTGGATAGGACTAGTATAGATCCCATAGGTGTACGGACTGGATAGGACTAGCATAGATCCCATAGGTGTACGGACTGGATAGGACTAGTATAGATCCCATAGGTGTACGGACTGGATAGGACTAGTATAGATCCCATAGGTGTATGGACTGGATAGGACTAGCATAGATCCCATAGGTGTAAGTAAGTGCATTCTCATTTGTAGGACAACATTACAGGATGACTGTACAATGTGGAGAAAGAGAAGAGATACAGGCCAATCAGGAGTAGCATGACATCCTAGAGTAAGTGTCAGGCGCCTTCATTGGACAGCACTAAATCTGACATTCCATTACTTTTTTTTTAAGCAAATGGCTGGCACGATCTCTCTGTCCTTTACAGTCTTTTAGCCTGAGCACCGTGACAATATTACACAATGGCTCATTGATGCATATTTTATGCTATGGTGTGCTTTATGTTGCACACTCAGTTATGATATCTTTAGCCGGGCCGTTTTAGAAACTCATTTGTTTCAGTGTAATGACTATTACCCCTGTCATCGATGAAAGGAAAAGTTATTTCAAGGTCTTTCATGCACAGCTGGTCTGGGTGTCATTTTATTGCCGATTAAGCAAGCTTGCTCTCACGTATTCATCGTCAAACAAGCGCAATTCAGGGGTTCTCCTTCCTTTTTACTTTAAAGGTAGTGCTTTTAGGTGTCACATGAGGAGAAAATAACTTTTTCAGTTAATGAATTCTCCCCTTTATAGGAAAGGCATGACTTTATCAAATATTTTACTCAACAGTGAGAGCTCTCTCTCTTTCAATTTCAATTTAAGGAGCTCAATTAGCATGGGAAACATATGTTTACATTGCCAAAGCAAGTAAAATAGATCATAAACAAAAGTTAAAAATAAAAGATTAACAATAAACATTACACTCACTTTTTTTTTTACTGTCTATATACAGTGTTGTTATGATGTGCAAATAGTTAAAAGTACAAAAGGGAAAATAAATCAACATAAATATGGGTTGTATTTACAACGATGTTTGGTCTTCACTGGTTGCCCTTTTCATGTGGAAACAGGTCACAAATCTTGCTGCTGTGATGGCACGCTGTGGTATTTCACCCAATAGATATGAGAATTTATCAAAATTGGATTTGTTTTCAAATTCTTTGTGGGTCTGTGTAATCTGAGGGAAATATGTGTCTCTAATATGGTCATACATTTGGCAGGAGATTAGGAAGTGCAGCTCAGTTTCCACCTAATTTTGTCGGCAGTGTGCAGATAGCCTGTCTTCTCTTGAGAGCTCGGTCTGCCTTTGGCGGCCTTTCTCAATAGCAAGGCTATGCTTACTGAGTCTCTACATAGTCAAAGATTTCCTTAATTTTGGGTCAGTCAAAGTGGTCAGGTATTCTGCCACTGTGTACTCTCTGTTTAGGGCCAAACAGCATTCTCGTTTGCTCAGTTTTTTTGTTAATTGTTTCCAATGTGTCAAGTAATTCTCTTTTTGTTTTCTCATGATTTGGTTGGGTCTAATTGTGTTGCTGTCCTGGGGCTCTGTGGGGTCTGTTTGAGTTGGTGAATAGAGCCTCAGGACCAGCTTGCTTAGGGGACTCTCCTCCAGGTTGATTTCTCTGTAGGTGATAGCTTTGTTATGGAAGTTTTGGGAATTGCTTCCTTTTAGGTGGTTGTAGAATTTAACGACTCTTTTCTGGATTTTGATCATTAACTGGTATTGGCCCACTTCTGCTCTGCATGCATTATTTGGTGTTTTACGTTGTAAACAGAGGATATATTTGCAGAATTCTACATGTAACGGATGTGAAACGGCTAGCTTAGTTAGCGGTGTGCGCTAAATAGCGTTTCAATCGGTTACGTCACTTGCTCTGAGACCTTGAAGTAGTGTTTCCCCTTGCTCTGCAAGGGCCGCGGCTTTTGTGGAGCGATGGGTAACGATGCTTCATGGGTGACTGTTGTTGATGTGTGCAGAAGGTCCCTGGTTCGCGCCCGGGTATGGCGAGGGGACGGTTTAAAATTATACTGTTACATACATGCAGAGTCTCAATTTGGTGTTTGTCCCATTTTGTGAATTATTGATTGGCGAGCGGACCCCAGACCCCACAACCATGAATGGCAATGTGTTCTATAACTGATTCAAGAATTTTTAGCCAGATCCTAATTGTTATGTCAAATTGTATGTTCCTTTTGATGGCATAGAAGGCCCTTCTTGCCTTATCTCTCAGCTCGTTCACAGCTTTGTGGAAGTTACCTGTGGCGCTGATGTTTATGCCGAGGTATGTATAGTTGTTTGTGTGCTTTAGGGCAACGGTGTCTAGGTGGAATTTGTGTTTGTGGTCGTGGCAACTGGACCTTTTTTTGGAAGACCATTATTTTTGTCTTAATGAAATTTACTGTCAGGACCCAGGTCTGACAGAATCTGTGCAGAAGATCTAGGTGCTGCAGTAGGCCCTCCTTGTTTGGGGACAGAAGCACCAGATAATCAAGAAACAGTAGACATTTGACTTCATATTCTAGTAGGGTGAGGCCGGGTGCTGCAGACTGTTCGGGTGCCCTCGCCAATTTGTTTATATATATGTTGAAGAGGGTGGGAATTAAGCTGCATCCCTGTCTCACCCCAGGCCCTGTGGAAAGATATGTTTGCCAATTTTAACCACACACTTGTTTTTTGTGTACATGGATTTTATAATGTTGTATGTTTTTCCCTCAACACCACATTCTATCAATTTGTATTGCAGGACCTCATGACAAATTGAGTCGAAAGCTTTTTTGAAATCAACAAAGCATGAGAAGACTTTGTTTTGGTTTGTTTGCTTGTCAATTAGGGTATGCAGGGTGAAAACGTGATCTGTTGTACAGTCATTTGGTAAAATGGCAATTTGACATTTGTTCAGTACATTGTTTTCACTGCAGAAATGTACAAGTCTTGTAAGGGGTGCGTAACTGGTGGCAGGGAAGTCAGACGCAGGAGAGCAGAACTAGGTAATAGCTGGACCAGTTTAATTGCAAAACCAATGGCATAAAGAAATAACAAACATAGGTACAAAACCCGAACCGCACCAGTAAACATGTGCACAAGCACTTACAACAAACAATTACACACAAAGACATGGGGGGAACAGAGGGTTAAACACACCACAATTAATGAGGGAAATTAAAACCAGGTGTGTTGGAAAACAAGACAAAACAAGTGGAAAATGAAAAGTGGATCGACGATGGCTAGAAGACCGGTGACGCCAACCGGTGATGCCGACCGGTGACGCTGACCGCCGCCCAAACAAAGAGATGCTGACAAGTCTGCTGTTAATGATAATGCAGATGATTTCCCCAAGGTTGCTGTTGACGCATATCCCACAGTAGTTATTGTGGTCAAATTTGTCTCTACTTTTGTGGAATGGGGTGAGCAGTCCTTGGTTCCAAATATTGGGGAATATGCCAGAGCTGAGGAAGATGTTAAAGAGTTTAAGTATAGCCAATTGGAATGTGTGATCTGTATATTTTATCATTTCATTTAAGATGCCATCAACTCCACAGCAATGGACATTAAACCGGTGGAAATCTGTCCTTTGGTCTTGAACATCATCGTCACTTCCTGTTGTACGCGGAACGAAGAAGAGCTTGGTTTCGTTTGTTTGGAAAGTTTGTTGGAAAGTTTGTTGTTTAGAAGTATATTGGAATGTTCTTGGTAGCTACTTAGCTTCTTATGTTGGATACCGCGACACAGTTGGCATCAGTTGTTGGGACTGCTTGTATCTTCCCATTGATCCTGCCGACAAAGGACGGGTCTGAGGAGCTAATTGGCGTCACAGCTAGCCTAGCTGCTAGCTAGCTGGACATCAAGCTAGCCTAGCTGCTAGCTAGCTGGACATCAAGCTAGCGAGGTGTTCTTGAATGCAGCCCGCGACGAGGTTAGTCATTGTGGCTGGAACCGCAGATTGTCCCGGGTTTGTGGCTGTCTAGATCCCTGCTGTTTGTTGTTTTCAATTTTCCCCATGATCTGCCTTGTCTGGAACTGCGGGGAGTAACAGCCTAACCAACATTGCTACCACGACAAAGACCAAAGCTGGCGGGAGTACCGTTAAGAACAGTGGTTGCCAGTGGTGTCTCTCTATCACACGTGAAGGATCTTTTAAACAAACAAAAAGATACCTATAAGCAGTTGATACAACAAGAAAATAGTTGAAAGTGCAGGTCCTCACCAGACATCACCGGCAACAACGTCGCTATGGGCACAAACCCACCGTCGCTGGACCAGACAGGACTGGCAAAAAGTGCTCTTCACTGACGAGTTGCGGTTTTGTCTCACCAGGGGTGATGGTCAGATTCGCGTTTACCTTCGAAGGAATGAGCTTTACACCGAGGCCTGTACTCTGGAACGGGATCGATTTGGAGGTGGAGGGTCTGTCATGGTCTCAGGTGGTGTGTTACAGCATCATCGGACTGAGCTTGTTGTCATTGCAGGCAATCTCAACACAGTGCGTGACAGGGAACACATCCTCCCTCATGTAGTACCCTTCCTGCAGGCTCATCCTGACATGACCCTCCAGCATGACAATGCCACCAGCCATACTGCTCGTTCTGTGCATGATTTCCTGCAAGACAGGGATGTCAGTGGTCCGACATGGCCAGCGAAGAGCCCGGATCTCAATCCCATTGAGAACGTCTGGGACCTGTTGGATCGGAGGGTGAGGGCTAGGGCCATTCCCCCCAGAAATGTCCGGGAACTTGCAGGTGCCTTGGTGGAAGAGTGGGGTAACATCTCACAGCAAGAACTGGCACATCTGGTGCAGTCCATGATGAGGAGATGCACTGTAGAACCTAATGCAGCTGGTGGCCACACCAGATACTGACTGTTACTTTTGATTTTGACCCCCCTTTGTTCAGGGACACATTATTCCATTTCTGTTAGCCACATGTCTGTGAAACTTGTTCAGTTTATGTCTCAGTTGTTGAACCTTATGTTCATATGTCACGTAGAGTAGGCCAGAAGGCTAAACTGGATAACCTAACCTCTATCAAAATAAAAAGATGGCAGAACCGCAAAAGTTCTTCTGTGCAAAGGTGTTTATTTACAAGTGATTCCGGAACAAAAAAACAACAGTACTGCCATCAACGTCTACCTTATGGGACAGCTTAAAAACAATGCTGCCCCATCCACAGCTCAATCCAAAACAAAAAACCTCCCCATGACTGAAAGAGAGGCTCCTTTTGTAGGGCTAGCCCCTCCCCTCAGAACAATTAACCCTAATTAATTAATCAATTAACAATACAAACCTACCTTTTCCATGAACTAAACATACTAAAGGATATACATTGCAACACGGTTTTAAACAATATCACAACATAACATTTACAACATTACCTCACTACTGACAATATCTTTCAATATGCCCATATGCATTACTGAGCCATTTGGGACAGGCACTATAAAGCCAACCCAATTCCCTTAGCTCGGGTCCTTTTCCAGCATACCCGGAAGCTACAGAGATGGAGAGAGAGGAACAGAACAAACAAACAATGCGCTCATCCACAACATTGATAAGTATAATAATTATTGTATCTCTCAAATATGAACACTGACAGGTGTGAAATGCATGCACCAAGACAGAAGTTAATTTGTGTGTCGACCCACATTGTTAACTTATCTTATAATGGCGCAGGGAGGAGTGAAGAATATGTGTGTGCGTTAAAGAACCAAATGCTGCCCGCGGCCAGTGACGGACTTCTACGTCACATCATACAAATAGTTACACATGTTAAGTTGGCTGAAAATAAACGCAGTTGACAGTGAGAGGATGTTTCTTTTTTTCTGAGTTTATATCCGTACCCATTGGATGCAGTGATCACAATATAGTGGCTATATCCAGGAAAGCCAAAGTGGCAAAAGCTGGGCCTAAAATAGTGTATAAGAGATCATACAAAAGATTTTGCTGTGACTCTTATGTGGATGATGTTAAAAACATTTGTTCGTCTGATGTGATTAATGAGGAGTATCCAGACGCTGCACTTGATGAATTTATGAAATTGCTTCTTCCAATTATTTATAAACATGCACCTGTTAAAACTTCTTATGGCTGCAATCCCGTTAACGGGAGCGATATGACAACAGCCAGTCAAAGTGCAGGGCACCAATTTCAAAACATCAAAAATCTCATAATTAAAATTTCTCAAACATACATGTATCTCATACCATTTTAAAGCTATTAAAGCTAATCTCGTTGTTAATTTAATTTAATCCGATTTCAAATATGCTTTACAACAAAAGCACGACAAACGATTATGTTAGGACACCACATAGCCACAGAAAAACACAGCAGTTTTTCCAGCAAAAGATTTTCCAGCCAGTCACAAAAACCACACATAGAGATGAAATTAATCACTAACCTTTGATGATCTTCATCAAATGACACTCATAGGACTTCATGTTACACAATACATGTATGTTTCGTTTGATGAAGTTAATATTTATCAAAATATGAGTTTACATTGGCATCACTAGTTCCAAAAACATCCAGTGATTTTGCATAGCCACATCATTCAACAGAAATACTCATCATAAATGTAGATGATAATACAAGTTATACACATGGAATTATAGATATACCTCTCCTTAATGCAACCGCTGTGTCAGATTTTTTAAAAACTTTACGAAAAAAGAAACCCATGCAATAATCTGAGACGGTGCTCAGAAGTAAAAATCACAATAGCCACAATGATGGTGTCAACATAAACAAGAAATTACATGATAAACATTCCCTTACCTTTGATGATCTACATCAGAAAGCACTCCAGGAATCCCAGGTCCACAATAAATGTTTGTTTTGTTCGATAACATCTGTTATTTATGTCCAAATACCTTCTTTTGTTAGCGCGTTTGGTATACATATCTAAATGCTCATTCTGGTCAGCGTTACATCGGACAAAAACAGAAATGGGCAGAAAGACAAATTCAACTCCACCTTTCATCAAATCAGATGGCTTATTTATCACAAAACCATTTGATGTTGCCAATTATTTTTATGATTATTTAATTGGCAATGTGGGCAAACTTAGGCAGGAAATGCCAACAACTAACAGTGAGCAATTATATTAATGTATAAAAATACAAATAATGAAAGAAAAGCAGTGCAAGTTTGAATTTTGTAAAGTTAGCATGGGAGAGGTGGAAAAACCCTTAACAAAGAGTTGCAGTCTGTTTTGGAATGGGTGGCCAGTAATAAACTGGTCCTGAACATCTCTAAAACTAAGAACATTGTATTTGGTACAAATCATTCATTAACCTCTCTAGGGTATGTGGGACACTAGCGTCAGTGAGATTGCAGAGCACCAAATTCAAATACAGAAATACTCATTATAGAAATTCAGAAAACAAAACATATTTCACATAGGTTTAAAGATTAACTTCTTGTGAATCCAACCACGGTGTCAGATTTAAAAAAATAAAAGCTTTACGGCGAAAGCATACCTTACTATTATTTGAGAACATAGCTCAGCAGACAAATCATTACAAACAGTAACCAAGCCAAGTAGAAGAGTTACACATGTCAGAAATAGAGAGAAAATTAATCCCTTACCTTTGATGATCTTCATATGGCTGCACTCAGAAGACATTCATTTACTCAATAAATGTCCCTTTTGTTCGATATAGTCTCATTATATCCAAAAACCTCCGTTTTGTTCACACGTTTTGTTCAGTAATCCACAGGCTCAAACGCAGTCAAAACAGGTAGACAAAAAAATCTAAATTGTATTAGTAAAGTTCATAGAAACATGTCAAACGATGTTTATATTCAATCCTCAGGTTGTTTTTAGCCTAAATAATCGATAATATTTCAACCGGACAATAACGTCATCAACATAAAAAGTAAACAAGAAAGGCACGCTCTCAGGATTGCTCATGAAAAAGCTATGTGACACGGCAGGGTCCACACATTCAGACTGCTCTGACTCCCTCATTTTTCAGAATACAAGCCTGAAACAATTTATAAAGACTGTTGACATCTAGTGGAAGGCATAGGAACTGCAATTTGAGTCATAATTCAATGGATGTAATGGCATTGAATAGAAAACTACAAAACAAAACAAAAAACTACTTCCGGAATGGATTTTTCTTAGGTTTTTGCCTGCCAAATCAGTTCTGTTATACTATTTTAACAGTTTTGGAAACTTTAGAGTGTTTTCTATCCAAATATACCAGTTATATGCATATCATATCTTCTGGGCCCGAGTAGGAGGCAGTTTAATTTGCGAGGTCTATCCGTAATAAAGAGATGCTCTGCTTTTTTGACACCACACTCCAAAAAGCAAGTTCTGCATGCTCTAGTTTAGTCTAATCTTGATTATTGTCCAGTCATGTGGTCCAGTGCTGCAAGAAAATACCTAGCTACGCTGCAGCTAGCCCAGAACAGAGAGACACGTTTTGCTCTTCATTGTAATCAGAGGGCTAATATTAAAACTATTCATGCCAGACTCTTTTGGCTCAGAGTTGAGGAGAGACTGACTGCATTACTTTTTCTTTTTATAAGACACATTATTGTGTTGAAAATCCCAAATTGTTTGCATAGCAACGTTAAACACAGCTCTGACACACACACTTATCCCACCAGACATGCCACCAGGGGTCTTTTCATAATCCCTAAATCCAGAACAAATTCAAGAAAACGTAAGTATTATATAGAGCCATTATTGCATGGAATTTCCTTCCATCTCACATTGCTCCAATAAACAGCAAAACTGGTGTCAAAAACAGATAAAGCAACGCCTCTCCCCTATTTGACCTAGATAGTGTGTGTGTATGCATTGATATGTAGGCCAAGTGTGCCTTTTTAAAAATGTATGTAGTTCTGTCCTTGAGCTGTTCTTGCCTAATGATGTTCTGTATTATGTCATTCTGTATTATGTTTCATGTTTTGTGTGGACCCCAGGAAGAGTAGCTGCTGCTTTTGCAACAGCTAATGGGGATCCTAATAAAATACCAAATACCAAATACCACAGGCCTTTTTGGGTTGGAGGGTTTGTATTTTGTCCTGTAGTTCATTCAATGTAATTGGAGAATCCAGAGTGTTCTGGTAGTCTTTAATAGTTGATTCTAAGTTTTGCTATTTGTTTGTTTTGTTAAAGAGACAAAAAGATTGGAGAAGTGGTTATCCATACATTTTTTTAGAGTTTTCCAATTTTCCCAGAAGTGGTTAGATTCATGGATTCTTCAATTACATTGAGCAGATTTATGACATGCTGTTCCTTCTTCTTCAGTAGTGTATTTCTGTATTGTTTTAGTGATTCACCATAGTGAAGGTGTATTGTTTTAGTGATTCACCATAGTGAAGGCGTATTGTTTTAGTGATTCATTGTTTTGTTTTAGTGATTCACCATAGTGAAAGTGTATTGTTTTAGTGATTCACCATAGTGAAGGTGTATTGTTTTAGTGATTCACCATAGTGAAGGCGTATTGTTTTAGTGATTCACCATAGTGAAAGTGTATTGTTTTAGTGATTCACCATAGTGAAAGTGTATTGTTTTAGTGATTCACCATAGTGAAGGCGTATTGTTTTAGTGATTCACCATAGTGAAGGTGTATTGTTTTAGTGATTCACCATAGATTATTGTTTTAGTGATTCACCATAGTGAATTGTTTTAGTGATTCATTGTTTTTTTAGTGATTCACCATAGTGAAAGTGTATTGTTTTAGTGATTCACCATAGTGAAAGTGTTTTAGTGATTCACCATAGTGAAGGCGTATTGTTTTAGTGATTCACCATAGTATTGTTTTAGTGATTCACCATAGTGAAAGTGTATTGTTTTAGTGATTCACCATAGTGAAGTGTATTGTTTTAGTGATTCACCATAGTGAAGTGTATTGTTTTAGTGATTCACCATATGAAGGTGTATTGTTTTAGTGCTTCACCATAGTGATTCACCATAGTGAAGGTGTATTGTTTTAGTGATTCACCATAGTGAAGGTTATTGTTTTAGTGATTCACCATAGTGAAGGTGTATTGTTTTAGTGATTCACCATAGTGAAAGTGCACCATAGTGAAAGTTATTGTTTTAGTGATTCACCATAGTGAAAGTGTATTGTTTTAGTGATTCACCATAGTGAAGGCGTATTGTTTTAGTGATTCACCATAGTGAAGGCGTATTGTTTTAGTGATTCACCATAGTGAAGGTGTATTGTCTTACTGATTCACCATAGTGAAGGCGTATTGTTTTAGTGATTCACCATAGTGAAGGCGTAGGCTCAGGTTTTTTCTGGGGGTTGGATATATACTTTTTAAAATTCTTAGAAGGGATTGAATTTGTTGTTGCCTATTTGTTGTTGCCACTATTTTCCTTCCATCTATACCATTTCTTCATATTATTCAGTTCCTTTGGCTTTGATGCTTCATGATTGAGCATAGCTCTGTTGAAGTGGAGTGTGATTTTGCTGCCCTCTGACAGTGGACTGACTGTGAACGCTTTGAGAGACTCTGGGTTTGAGGTCAGTGATAAAGTACATACCCAGATAGTACTACTGCGACAGTACTACTATGTACATACCCAGGATAAGAGATGGCAACAGAGCTATAGGTGTACCTACCATTAACTATGTACATACCCAGGATGTAACAGAGCTATAGGTGTACCTACCATAACTATGTACATACCCAGGATGTAACAGAGCTATAGGTGTACCTACCATTAACTATGTACATACCCAGGTAACAGAGCTGTAACAGAGCAGAGCTATAGGTGTACCTACCATTAACTATGTACATACCCAGGATGTAACAGAGCTATAGGTGTACCTACCATTAACTATGTACATACCCAGGATGTAACAGAGCTATAGGTGTACCTAACTATGTACATTAACTATGTACATACCCAGGATGTAACAGAGCTATAGGTGTACCTACCATTAACTATGTACATACCCAGGATGTAACAGAGCTATAGGTGTACCTACCATTAACTATGTACATACCCAGGATGTAACAGAGCTATAGGTGTACCTACCATTAACTATGTACATACCCAGGATGTAACAGAGCTATAGGTGTACCTACCATTAACTATGTACATACCCAGGATGTAACAGAGCTATAGGTGTACCATTAACTATGTACATACCCAGTATGTAACAGAGTTCCCTCAAACCTACCATTAACTATTTACATACCCAGGATGTAACAGAGCTATAGGTGTACCTACCATTAACTATGTACATACCCAGGATGTAACAGAGCCCTTTAACTATGTACTACCAGGATGTGACTATGTGTACATAACCCAGGATGTAACAGAGCTATAGGTGTACCTACCGTAGGAGTTCCCTTAACAAACCTACCATTGACTATGTACATACCCAGGATGTAACAGAGCTATAGGTGTACCTACCGTACATACCCAGGATGTAACAGAGCTCCTACCGTCAAACCTACCATTGACTATGTACATACCCAGGATGTAACAGAGCTATAGGTGTACCTACCATTAGGAGTTCCCAGGATCAAACCTATACCCAGGATGTAACAGAGCTATAGGTGTACCTACCATTAACTATGTACATACCCAGGATGTAACAGAGCTATAGGTGTACCTACCGTAGGAGTTCCCTCAAACCTACCATTAACTATGTACAGACCCAGGATGTAACAGAGCTATAGGTGTACCTACCATTAACTATGTACATACCCAGGATGTAACAGAGCTATAGGTGTACCTACCGTAGGAGTTCCCTCAAACCTACCATTGACTATGTACATACCCAGGATGTAACAGAGCTATAGGTGTACCTACCCTCAAACCTACCATTGACTATGGAGTTCCCCGTTAAACCTACCATTGACTATGTACATACCCAGGATGTAACAGAGCTATAGGTGTACCTACCGTAGGAGTTCCCTCAAACCTACCATTGACTATGTACATACCCAGTATGTAACAGAGTTATAGGTGTACCTACCGTAGGAGTTCCCTCAAACCTACCATTGACTATGTACATACCCAGGATGTAACAGAGCTATAGGTGTACCTACCGTAGGAGTTCCCTCAAACCTACCATTGACTATGTACATACCCAGGATGTAACAGAGCTATAGGTGTACCTACCGTAGGAGTTCCCTCAAACCTACCATTGACTATGTACATACCCAGTATGTAACAGAGCTATAGGTGTACCTACCATAGGAGTCCCCTTGAACCTACCATTGACTATGTATATACCCAGGATGTAACAGAGCTATAGGTGTACCTACCATAGGAGTCCCCTTGAACCTACCATTGACTATATACATACCCAGCGTCCGACAGAGTTATAGGTGTACCTACCATAGGAGTCCCCTCGAACCTACCATTGACTATGTACATACCCAGTATGTAACAGAGCTATAGGTGTACCTACCATAGGAGTCCCCACGAAGACTACCATTGACTATATACATACCCAGCGTCCGACAGAGCTGCAGGAGTTGTGACCCGTTTTTTGTTGGTTATGTTGTCATAGTTGTGCCGAGGAGGGCATCAGGGGGAGGGAATGCTGCCACCTCCAGGCAGGTGTTTGTCCCCCTGTGTGCTGAGGGTGTCAGTTTCTTGTCCAGTTCTGGAATTTAGGTCACCACAGACTAGTACATGTCCCTGAGCCTGGAAATGGTTGATCTCTAGGATGGAGAAGCTGTCATTGTTAAAGTATGGGGATTATATTGGGGGGGGATATAGGTAGCAAACATGTGGACATTTCTCTGTTGTGATAATTTCCTTATTCTTTTCCAAATATAAAATGTTCCTGTTTTTACCAATTTAATAGAGAGGGTTAGGTCTGGTCTATAACAAATTAGCATACCCCCTGAGTCTCTTCCCTGTTTCACACCTGGTAGTTAGGTGGATGGGACTACCAGCTCTCTGGGGAGCAACCAGTGGGTCTGGCTCCTTTATACCATGTTTATACCATGTTTCTTGTAGGGTGACAATGTCTGTATTTCCAATTTCTTTGATGTCTGAGTTTCTGCTTTTTAGGCCAAAGGCAGATGACCTCAGACCTTGTATATATTCCAGGATGAGATAGTAAAAGCTTTGTGTTCCATAGTGTCTAGTGTTGTTTTGTTTGGTTTAGGCCCGGACCAACACAGTAGGTGTGAGCAGAGCATGTTGAGCATCTGATACATACCTCTTAGGTCGCAGGATGGGGCTTGGGCGGGGGGGTAACAGTGGGGCTTGGGCCTTCTGCTTTGCTCACGGCTCACGGCCTGGGCATATTTCCTGCTGTCATGTTGAGGTCCTTGCTACAGGGGTGAGGGGCATGGGGTGGGCAGAAGGGGCATAGGGCTGAGGGGGGCAATGATCAACAAGCAAGTTGACAGAACTTGAAGAATAAAAAAATAAATCATGGGCAAATACTGTACAATGCAGATGTGTAAAGCTCTTCGAGACTATTATCCAAACGACTCATAGCTGTAATCGCTGCCAAAGGTGAATGTTTGGCAGCATGAGTGAAGGATGCTTTGTTGCAAAATAGGAAGCCGATTCTAGATTTAATTTTGGATTGGAGATGCTTAATGTGAGTCTGGACGGAGAGTTTACAGTCTAACCAGACACCTAGGTATTCGTAGTTGTCCACATATTCTAAGTCAGAACCGTCCAGAATAGTGATTCGGGACGGGCGGGCAGGACCGGGCAGCGATCGGTTAAAGAGCATGCATTTAGTTTTACTTGCATTTAAGAGCAGTTGGAGGCAACGGAAGGAGAGTTGTATGGCATTGAAGCTCGTCTGGAGGTTAGTTAACAGTGTCCAAAGAAGGGCCAAGAGTATACAGAATGGTGTCGCCTGTGTAGAGGTGGATCTGAGAATCACCAGCAGCAAGAGCGACATCATTGATGTATACAGAGAAGAGAGTCGGCCCGAGAATTGAACCCTGTGGCATCCCCATAGAGACTGCCAGAGGTCCAGGCAATAGGCCCTCCAATCTGACACACTGAACTCTATCAGAGAAGTAATTGGTGAACCAGGTGAGGCACTCATTTGAGAAACAAGGCTGTCGAGTCTGCCGATAAGAATGTTGTGATTGACAGAGTCGAAAGCCTTGGCCAGGTCGATGAATACGGCTGCACAGTAATGTCTTTTATCGATGGCGGTTATGATATTGTTTAGGACCTTGAGCGTGGCTGAGGTGCACCCATGACCAGCTCTGAAACCAGATTGCATAGCGGAGAAGGTACGGCGGGATTCGAAATGGCTGGTAATCTGTTTGTTAACTTGGCTTTCGAAGAACTTAGAAAGGCAGGGTAGGATAGGTCTGTAGCAGTTTGTGTCTAGAGTGTCTCCCCCTTTGAAGAGGGGGATGATCGCGGCAGCTTTCCAATCTTTGGGAATATCAGATGATATGAAAGGGGTTGAACAGGCTATTAATAGGGGTTATAGTGTGAATAGGGTGTGAATATAGTGTGAATAGGGTGTTGCCAGGGTTTGTTTGGTGTCCTATTAGCTGGTTGAGGTGTGGCTGGTGATGCTGTGGTCTGGGTGTAGGTCCTCTTGGCGTGGGTTCTCTCTATGCAGGTTCTTCAGGAGGGGGTCTCGCTGGTCTGGGCGGGGCGTCCGTTGCTCTGTTGCTCCTGTGTGAGGTGCTATGGCTACGGTTTAGGGTGACGTCCTTCAGGGTCCTGGCAAAAGTTGGGATTTCTGCTTTGTAGAGGTGGACCTGGTCGTAAATGCTGTTCAAGTCCAGGGTAGAGTGGTGGGCCAGGTAGACATTAGGTATTGAGGCACAGTCTCGTGAAATGCTTGCATTCACCCACTGTATGGTGGCAGCAGGTTGGAGGTAACCTTTTCAATCACTCCCTTGAGTGCTGTGGCCACCCTTTCCTGCCGGGCCCTCAGGTCATTTGTGCCTGTGTTAATTATGATGTGGCTGGGGGACCCTAGTCTGTCCTCTGACAACAGCTCCAGGGCATGCCTTGTGTTTGGGAAAAAGTTTATCCTCTCGAATGTATTTGCCATTTGAGTCAATGAGGAGCAAAATCTCTGGCTTTTGTGTGTCCTCAGTGGATGTGTGTGCGTTGTCAAGAGAGCTATCAGGGGAGCTGACAGGGGGGCTGGTAGGAGGGGGTGGGGTCTGTTGGGTTGGTGCGTCCTGTGTTGTGTGTCCTATTGTTGTGTTGTGGTCCGGGTCTGAGGTGGGCTGTTCTGCTGGATTCTCTGGGGGAGTGTCCTGCTCTCTGTCACACCTCAGGTTTCTCGCCTCTTCATTCAGTGCCATGTGTGCCTCTAAGTTCTTTCACCTCAGTCCGTAGAGCAGCCAGCTCTCCCAGACAGCCGTCCATCTCTACCTCCCGCCCCCGGGCCTTGTTGAGGGGGGTGTTGGTCTGTTTTGTGGGTTTGTTCTGTCTGGATTTTGTGGACTAGCTCTCTGAGCTCCACCATGTCTCTCTCCAGCTCTGTGAATTAATCCCTCTCAAAGATGGAGGAGCAGTGCAGTTGTGGGATCTAGGGTGTGTTCTGTGCTGGAGGGGGGGGGGGGTGACTATCCTTGTCTGCAGGACAGTTTGAAGAGGGTGGGGGAGTCGTCACCGAGAGAGAGCTTTTCCTGCTGTGCTTTCTCTTTGATCCCGCAAAAGTCCTGCTGGAACTGCATGAGGATGCCCTGCACCATTACTGTCCCAGACACATTGACAGAGGTTGTTTTAATTTCCTCAATGTCTAGTATTTTGAGTTTCCACCCGGGGCCAGTACTCTCTCTCTCTCTCTCTCTCTCTCTCTTGACATAGGGGTAGTGTGCTCTTATAGCACTGTGCCATGCCAGGGGATGGTCTGTGTTGAACATTAAGTTGCTTACGTTCTCCTCTTTGTAGCGGTCAGCAAATAGTGTTGCTGGACTGTGTTGTAATGACCACTGCACAGGGATCAGCCACGGGGGCTTCAAAAGCCTCTGCATTTGGGTGGGAGGCGCTGTGAAACTCTCCTGCCATTGTTAGGCTCCAGAATTTTCACACCTCTCACTTCAGTGCTAATTGAAGTTGCAGCCAGGTCAGTTCTGTCCTAGCAGTTTGGTAGCTTAGTAGCCTTTTATAACAAAATTGTTCTCTCTCACGCTCTACTCTCAGTCCTGTGTGTCTCTACTCTCAATCCAGTGTGTCTCTGCTCTCAGTCCTGTGTGTCTCTACTCTCTGCTCTCAGTCGTGTCTCTACTCTCTACTGTCAGACCAGTGTGTCTCTACTCTCTATAGACTCTCAGTCCAGTGTGTCTCTACTCTCTATAGACTCTCAGTCCAGTGTGTCTCTACTCTCTATAGACTCTAAGTCCAGTGTGTCTCTGCGCTCTACTCTTAGTCCAGTGTGTCTCTACTCTCTATAGACTCTCAGTCCAGTGTGTCTCTACTCTCTATAGACTCTAAGTCTAGTGTGTCTCTGCGCTCTACTCTCAGACCAGTGTGTCTCTACTCTCAGTCCAGTGTGTCTCTACTCTCAGTCCAGTGTGTCTCTACTATCACTCCAGTGTCTCTACTCTCAGTCCAGTGTCTCTACTCTCTACTCTCAGTCCAGTGTGTCTCTACTCTCAGTCCAGTGTGTCTCTACTCTCAGTCCAGTGTGTCTCTACTATCACTCCAGTGTCTCTACTCTCAGTCCAGTGTCTCTACTCTCTACTCTCAGTCCAGTGTGTCTCTACTCTCAGTCCAGTGTGTCTCTACTATCACTCCAGTGTCTCTACTCTCAGTCCAGTGTCTCTACTCTCTACTCTCAGTCCAGTGTGTCTCTACTCTCAGTCCAGTGTCTCTCTACTTTCTATAGACTCTCAGTCCAGTGTGTCTCTACTCTCTATAGACTCTCAGTCCAGTGTGTCTCTACTCTCTATAGACTCTAAGTCCAGTGTGTCTCTGCGCTCTACTCTCAGACCAGTGTGTCTCTACTCTCTATAGACTCTCAGTCCAGTGTGTCTCTACTCTCTATAGACTCTCAGTCCAGTGTGTCTCTACTCTCTATAGACTCTCAGTCCAGTGTGTCTCTACTCTCTATAGACTCTCAGTCCAGTGTGTCTCTACTCTCTATAGACTCTAAGTCCAGTGTGTCTCTGCGCTCTACTCTCAGACCAGTGTGTCTCTACTCTCAGTCCAGTGTGTCTCTACTCTCTATAGACTCTCAGTCCAGTGTGTCTCTACTCTCTACTCTCAGTCCAGTGTGTCTCTACTCTCAGTCCAGTGTGTCTCTACTCTCAGTCCAGTGTGTCTCTACTATCACTCCAGTGTCTCTACTCTCAGTCCAGCGTCTCTACTCTCTACTCTCAGTCCAGTGTGTCTCTACTCTCAGTCCAGTGTGTCTCTACTCTCAGTCCAGTGTGTCTCTACTATCACTCCAGTGTCTCTACTCTCAGTCCAGTGTCTCTACTCTCTACTCTCAGTCCAGTGTGTCTCTACTCTCTACTCTCAGTCCAGTGTCTCTACTCTCAGTCCAGTGTGTCTCTACTCTCTATAGACTCTAAGTCCAGTGTCTCTGCGCTCTACTCAGACCAGTGTGTCTCTACTCTCTATAGACTCTCAGTCCAGTGTGTCTCTACTCTCTATAGATTCTCAGTCCAGTGTGTCTCTACTCTCTATAGACTCTCAGTCCAGTGTGTCTCTACTCTCAGTCCAGTGTGTCTCTACTATCACTCCAGTGTCTCTACTCTCAGTCCAGTGTCTCTACTCTCTACTCTCAGTCCAGTGTGTCTCTACTCTCAGTCCAGTGTGTCTCTACTCTCTATAGACTCTAAATCCAGTGTGTCTCTGCGCTCTACTCTCAGACCAGTGTGTCTTTACTCTCTATAGACTCTCAGTCCAGTGTGTCTCTACTCTCTATAGACTCTCAGTCCAGTGTGTCTCTACTCTCAGTCCAGTGTGTCTCTACTATTACTCCAGTGTCTCTACTCTCAGTCCAGTGTCTCTACTCTCTACTCTCAGTCCAGTGTGTCTCTACTCTCAGGCCAGTGTCTCTACTCTCTGCTCTCAGTCCAGTGTCTCTACTCTCTACTCTCAGTCCAGTGTGTCTCTACTCTCAGTCCAGTGTGTCTCTACTCTCAGTCCAGTGTGTCTCTACTCTCAGTCCAGTGTCTCTACTCTCAGTCCAGTGTGTCTCTACTGTCAGTCCAGTGTGTCTCTACTATCACTCCAGTGTCTCTACTCTCAGTCCAGTGTCCCTACTCTCAGTCCAGGGTCTCTACTCTCGGCTCTCAGTCCAGTGTCTCTACTCTCAGTCCAGTGTCTCTACTCTCAGCCCAGTGTCTCTACTCTCAGTCCAGTGTCTCTACTCTCAGTCCAGTGTCTCTACTCTCAGTACAGAGTGTCTCTACTATCACTCCAGTGTCTCTACTCTCAGTCCAGTGTCTCTGCTCTCAGTCCAGTGTCTCTACTCTCTATAGACTCTCAGTCCAGTGTGTCTCTACTCTCTATAGACTCTCAGTCCAGTGTGTCTTTACTCTCAGTCCAGTGTGTCTCTACTATCACTCCAATGTCTCTACTCTCAGTCCAGTGTCTCTACTCTCTACTCTCAGTCCAGTGTCTCTACTCTCAGTCCAGTGTGTCTCTACTCTCAGTCCAGTGTCTCTACTCTCAGTCCAGTGTGTCTCTACTCTCAGTCCAGTGTGTCTCTACTCTCAGTCCAGTGTCTCTACTCTCAGTCAGTGTCTCTCTACTGTCAGTCCAGTGTGTCTCTACTATCACTCCAGTGTCTCTACTCTCAGTCCAGTGTCCCTACTCTCAGTCCAGGGTCTCTACTCTCGGCTCTCAGTCCAGTGTCTCTACTCTCTACTCTCAGTCCAGTGTCCAGTGTCTATACTCTCTGCTCTCAGTCCAGTGTGTCTCTACTCTCAGTCCAGTGTCTCTACTCTCAGTCCAGTGTCTCTACTCTCAGTCCAGTGTCTCTACTCTCAGTACAGTGTGTCTTTACTATCACTCCAGTGTCTCTACTCTCAGTCCAGTGTCTCTACTCTCTGCTCTCAGTCCAGTGTGTCTCTACTCTCAGTCCAGTGTCTCTACTCTCAGTCCAGTGTCTCTACTCTCAGTACAGTGTGTCTTTACTATCACTCCAGTGTCTCTACCCTCAGTCCAGTGTCTCTACTCTCTGCTCTCAGTCCAGTGTCTACTCTCAGTCCAGTGTCTCTACTCTCAGTCCAGTGTCTCTACTCTCTGCTCTTAGACCAGTGTGTCTCTACTCTCTATAGACTCTCAGTCCAGTGTCTCTACTCTCTATAGACTCTAAGTCCAGTGTGTCTCTGCGCTCTACTCTCAGTCCAGTGTGTCTCTACTCTCTATAGACTCTCAGTCCAGTGTGTCTCTACTCTCTATAGACTCTCAGTCCAGTGTGTCTCTACTCTCTATAGACTCTCAGTCCAGTGTGTCTCTACTCTCTATAGACTCTCAGTCCAGTGTGTCTCTACTCTCTATAGACTCTCAGTCCAGTGTGTCTGCCCACAGCTCTCTACTGCCTGAGGTGAAGGATCTGTATCTGGAGGCAGCCCAGCACAACAGGGACACCGACCCGGACCTGCAGACAGGCCTGGGTGTGTTGTTCAACATTAGCGCGGAGTTCAACAAAGCTGTGGAGGCCTTCAATGCTGCCTTGACGGTGCGGCCAGAGGTAAGACGGCAGTGTAAACACACAAACACTGATTGTCGATCTGACTGAGACGCACCGTACTGTCTCACAACACTGAAACACTGCATCTCACTGAGACGCACCGTACTGTCTCACAACACTGAAACACTGCATCTCACTGAGACGCACCGTACTGTCTCACAACACTGAAACACTGCATCTCACTGAGACGCACCGTACTGTCTCACAACACTGAAACACTGCATCTCACTGAGACGCACCGTACTGTCTCACAACACTGAAACACTGCATCTCACTGAGACGCACCGTACTGTCTCACAACACTGAAACACTGCATCTCACTGAGACGCACCGTACTGTCTCACAACACTGAAACACTGCATCTCACTGAGACGCACCGTACTGTCTCACAACACTGAAACACTGCATCTCACTGAGACGCACCGTACTGTCTCACAACACTGAAACACTGCATCTCACTGAGACGCACCGTACTGTCTCACAACACTGAAACACTGCATCTCACTGAGACGCACCGTACTGTCTCACAACACTGAAACACTGCATCTCACTGAGACGCACCGTACTGTCTCACAACACTGAAACACTGCATCCAAACTGGAGAGCTTTGAGCTGAGAAATCCAGTTTCATGAACTCCCATCTGATTCACCCTCCCTGCACTAGTATCTGCCTGGTTGCAGCTTCAACCACTATCATTTAACCCTGTTCCACAGCAGTGGCTGCTAAATCCACCCCCTACATTTGACTTGGTAATGCCCTCTCCCCTGCTGATAACTTAGTGCTGAATACAAGTGGAGATCATGATAGCTTGCTGCTTCGCACAAAAGGCTTGCTGCACCGTATCCCTGTATATGGTGATCTGCCCCCAGGTGGGACACACACAACCATGGAGTCAAGGACGGGCGTAGTGATGTAACCGAACCATCCTCAAATGATCCTTGGAACTTAAGCTCTGCTTAGTTTTCACCGGGTGTGTTTTCACAGGGTGATAAAAAGTGTGTAAAAACACCATCACACCACAGTACCTACATTACAGTCATTAACACACAAAACATACAGGGGAATAACTCGCAAATGATGCACTCCTCTCATACATGTTATATTGTGTCGATTCCAAGGATGCCGTTTTTAATCGCAGACAAAATACTACTTCATTTTATTTGCAAATCTTCTCTACCAAAGCAGGCACTGTTCCTTTCTGATTGGACATCCCATTACAGTACACAACAATTAAAGCATTAGCGGTAGCATCTGATGGAAAACAATAAAAAAATCACATCCCACTAACCTTACAACAAACATCTCAGTCGACAGTGGCTGGGTTCACAGACCGCAAACTGTCTGAAACCAAATGTCAAAACCAACCACTATCCTACATGTCACCATTCTGTTCCTCTGGCTTCGACTCCTACCCACTGTATGACCCCTCCAGGACTACCTGCTGTGGAACCGCCTGGGGGCCACGCTGGCTAACGGGGACCGCAGCGAGGAGGCGGTAGAGGCCTACACCCGAGCCCTGGAGCTCCAGCCGGGCTTCATTAGATCCCGTTACAACCTGGGCATCAGCTGCATCAACCTAGGAGCACACCGGTGGGTGAGCAGGGGGTTGGGGGGTGGGGGGTGGAGAAGGGTCTAACTAAGAGCCAGCTGGTGCTCTCTAAAACAGCACCTGGCACCGCAGCAGAGGGCTTTGAGTTTCTGCTCTGGTGGAGTCAGTGGAGTGAGGTGATGTGGGGACACTGAGTAACATTGAGCCTAATAATGCCATCTCTTACAGTTCAACCAACTATAATGTTACAAGTAACAGCAAAGTCTCTGTTTGAAAACTTATCAAACACATTGGGCCTGAACCTAGTAACAGTCGCTTTAATGTAGGTAGCAAACTAATCACTAATGGTAGCAAACTAATCACATGGTTCTCCAACGGTCAAACCTTCCCTTTGTCTTTTAGGGAGGCGGCCAGTAACTTCCTAACAGCCCTGAGTCTGCAGAGGAAGAGCCGTAGTCAGCAGCTCTCACAACAGGTCATGTCGGGGAACATCTGGGCCGCCCTGCGGATAGCCCTCTCCATGATGGACCAGCCGGAGCTCTTCCAGGCAGCCAACATCGGAGACTTGGACCTCCTCATGAAAGCCTTCAACCTGGACATGTGAGTGGAGATGGGCCTTGGAGACAAGTCTCTACTCTCCTACCAACAGGCCTTGGAGACGAGCCTCTTCTCTCCTACCAACAGGCCTTGGAGACAAGTCTCTACTCTCCTACCAACAGGCCTTGAAGACAAGTCTCTACTCTCCTACCAACAGGCCTTGGAGACGAGTCTCTTCTCTCCTACCAACAGGCCTTGGAGACGAGTCTCTTCTCTCCTACCAACAGGCCTGGGAGAAGAGTCTCTACACTCCTACCAACAGGCCTGGGAGAAGAGTCTCTACACTCTTATCAACAGGCCTGAGAGAAGAGTCTCTACACTCCTATCAACAGGCCTGGGAGAAGTCTCTACACTCCTACCAAATGCCAAAAACCCAAAGTGTACAGTTGGAAAGAGCTGTTTTGTCCAGTTAATGACGAGTGTGTGGTCTATTTTGGCGAGCACTACAACATCTTTACTACTCCTCAGTACCTCTGCAGTCTTCTTGAGTACTGCATGTGCTCGAAGAGTCTATTTTGCGATGGATTTGCACTGCAATTTGTGATTTCCCCGAAGAGCACAAGGACGGGCAAAGACTGTACAAGTAATGCCTTAGAGAACACAGTAATTAAAACTAACTCATTGGAACTGAGCAAGAGAGAGAAAGAGAAATACTGAGAATGCTTTTGCTGAACAGTGTTGAGGATTGAAAAGAACGGTTTCCTCATCCAGATACTTTTAGAGTGTCCGGATTATCACACTGACCTAAAGGAAGGATTTAGTGAGTAAAATCAATAAAGACTACACCATAAGCCGTGGGACTCGGAGACAGTTTTCAGCAGAGAATCAATATTCTTTTTTGGGGGGGTTGGTTTTATCCTCTTTTCTGTGAGGAACAACACTGCATGGAAACTAAAGCATGTTCCTAAATGGATTCGGTGGCACTTGCCTGAACCTAAAAGCTTAGAACCTTTTTTCCTTACTTGGGACTCTGCACTTTGAAAAACAAACAGATCATTTCCTCTTATCTTAATGAAACGAGACAGATTGTAAAAGCATTACCTTAAACGCATGCTAAAATGAAATTGATTTACACAATTTTTATGGCAACCAATGTAAGCCATTTTCAGATTCATTTTTGACTTCCTCGAATACCTGACATCCTCCGAATTCTTCACGTTTTGTGGTGTTTCCAGCTCCTCATTTCACTTTACCCTAACTGGTTTGAGAGAAGCACTCATTAGCTGGACAAGATGGACCCGTATTTTTCCCTCAGAGCTGGTAATGTACTTCACACGTGTCAGAAAACACTTCCTGTTTTGAATCTGTTCATGTTGGTGGTGATGGCTGGGATGACCTTTAAAACTATTCACTCAGGTCACATGACTAATGATTAAATCGAAGGATTAAGCGTGGTAGCGAATGGATTTTAGAGGCCTTACACTCTTTTCTAGAATACAGAATCTTTATGTGTAATATGCTGTATTGTTTATCAAAGGCAGCACAAAGGCCACTTCTTTAAAGGTTATAAAACATGACATCAGCTCATGTCAGCTCTCTGACTTGCCTAGTTAAATAAAGGTTAAATAAAATTAAAAATTAAAAAAATGTCAACGTCAGCTTTACCTAGTTCACACAGTAACATATCTACATGTTCCCATACAAGCATTTTATGTATGAGGTTTTTTGCTATACTAATGAATGTCATACATAACAAAGTGTTACCAAAATATTCCCTTGAAATAAAGCCAAAAGAACTATATCCTCTTATGAGAGACTACTACTCTACAATATTCCTACTATGAGAGAATTCTACTCTAAAAACTATCCCTTTAAGTGTGCTTAGTTGCTAGATGGCTGGGTAGTGTGCATAGTCGCTAGATGGCTGAGTAGTGTGCTTAGTCGCTAGATGGCTGAGTAGTGTGCTTAGTCGCTAGATGGCTGAGTAGTGTGCTTAGTCGCTAGATGGCTGAGTAGTGTGCTTAGTCGCTAGATGGCTGAGTAGTGTGCTTAGTCGCTAGATGGCTGAGTAGTGTGCTTAGTCGCTAGATGGCTGAGTAGTGTGCTTAGTCGCTAGATGGCTGAGTAGTGTGCTTAGTCGCTAGATGGCTGAGTAGTGTGCTTAGTCGCTAGATGGCTGAGTAGTGTGCTTAGTCGCTAGATGGCTGAGTAGTGTGCTTAGTCGCTAGATGGCCGAGTAGTGTGCTTAGTCGCTAGATGGCCGAGTAGTGTGCTTAGTCGCTAGATGGCTGAGTAGTCTAGAAGCGTCACAGATGTTAGTTTGCATGTCACTCTGAAAAACACATGCCACCATCATATCCACCACGGTACTGTAGCAAGACAACCACTGTACTGTAGCATTGCACTGGCGTGTTAACCTGTCGGGCCTACTGTTCGAACGAACAAATGTGTTTGATTCAAGGATCCTATGCCAAAGGTCAAGTTTTATACTGCCATTTTTTTATTATACAATGTCCCTGCCTGAGTCAATGGACCAAAAGGAAAAGTCTATCTTTGCTTTGAGAGAATGCTATCAGGGTCTGGCAGAGACACCATCGCCATGACAATTAATCTCCCAAAAATTGTACCGCTTTGATGTCATGCATGGTTTGTATCATCCAAGGGGATTGGGGAAATCTATCAGAAGACAAAAAAAACAACAAAAAAAGTTGGCCAGTTGCTGCTTTATGACTAAGAACTTTTCATTCTCCATTTAAGTTTATGGGTATTTAGGGAAAGGTTTGGCTCGTCAATGGGGCGAATAATTCCATGCAGACGAGAACACATGGAAACTGCCATTCACACTAGCCAAAGCCTTCAGGTTTAGTAACCTTGGTGTGTGAAAAGGAGGTTAATTTCATTTCAAACTCATCTCCACACATTCGGTTGAGGCTGGCTTGTAGTGAGTGGTGTGGGGGGCTGTAATGTCAGATTCATGTTCTACTACTGCCATCTGCTGAAAATTTACTTTGAATTTCTCCTAAAGACGTTCTTGTTATGCCACCATACCCAAATTCAAGTTTACAGAGTGGTCCCCTTGCTGGGTAAATGTAATTGAAAAACAGATTAATTTCAGTATTGTTTTGTATTGAATCTATTCCACTCAAATGATCTGAAAACATAATGAATATTATTTTTCCATACAGGGAAATGGTTGGAACAGTCCAGTAGCAAACACAAGAGGAGGAAAACAGAGAAGTCTTTTGTGTATGGAATCACTGTTGAAAACATCAAGGAGCCAGAGCCAACTGCAGAGACACAGCACATATGTGCACGCTGCTGGCAATCTGCATAGGAGGCTAGCTTTGAAGACCAGAAAACACATTGGCGGACTGTACAACGTCAAAGGCAACTGGGCCAACACGTTATGGCATCCATCCATTTATTAATGCATTTCTGTTGCCCAACTACCCCAACAAGATGATATTCCTTCACTCCCACCCAGCGAGCAAAGGAGGTTGAGATCTAGTTGTAACCAATCATGATCGTCACTGCGGTCATGATTGACTACGTCTTAGTGAGTCATCGAACGATGGCTGACAACTCTACACTGTAGATTTATATGGCAAATAGTATTGAGAACAGAATTGTTTTTATTCCAAAGTGCATAATTTACAGAAAATGTTTTCTGGCTCCATGCCTCCTAGTTGCCCTTACTGTCAGCAGCATATACACTGTAGTACAATGCTGAACCAGGATTTACTGTATCAAGAGATTTCTTCAAAATCACTCTGATTTCTTATGGTCTAGTAATCCTGTGCTTTTTGAACAAAAATAAATGTAGTTATGTAGAAGATTAAATTATTTTTTTAACAGTTTTTGAATTATTGGATGACCAACTATATATATATATATATATATATTACTGTAGAATTTATATTGATGTGTGTTGAGTTAGGATGCCCAAAGTACCTTTTCTAGAACAGTTGACCTTCTCAGGTGTGATGACCTAGCTACACCTAACATACTCCAGGTTGAATGCATGCTAGATCTTCTATGCTTTACTTTGAATGATCTTATATTTTCATGCATGCAGTGCTTTTCTTTCCCCTAATTCTAAAAACAAAATATAGCATGTTACATAGCAATATTTTTCCAATCCACTTTTAAAACGTCTTCATTTTATGAAATGTAACATACCTATCATATATTGTGCACAACATACAATAACAAAACATCTGCAGTGAATCTGGAGAGAAACCAAAAGTAGTGCTCTCTAACTGATTACCGAGTGCAGGTCTCGGCCCACACGCCAATCGTTTGGCTAAAGGGTTTCTGATCCTCTCAGGCGTGTATACAACTGAATGACTACAACGCTTCCTGCTCAGTGTAATAGCATTAATTCCTACAGTTTTCAATAATTTTTCTGTGTTTCGTGTACGATTCATTTCATTGTACCCTGCTGGTTTACTCTGGTTTGCTTCTATAGCTGATATACAAGTATGAATAGATCTATTAATATTTTTGATGCCTTAAAAAAATGAAATACTTTACAGTGTACCAACAATGCATAATAAATACTCTCCCGATGTACCTAAAACACTAGTCAAGCATCAACACCTTTCATATGATATGAAAGTTGTCTTTTAAAATAAACTTGTAATATATTCAAAGTGTCTCTTTATATTTGTTTTTGAATATATATTTTATCATCGCATCGACTGCATGTCTACCAACGTGTATGTATTACATTGCTCTGTACTTTATACTGCAACTCTCCTTTCCTACTAAATCACAACCACCTCATTTATTTAAAAAAAAAACATATAAAAAAAAACAGTACTCATGTTAAAATGTTACATGAAATGCATGCTATTCTACTGTTTATGAAGTAAAGAACTGGAGAAGCCAAGAAATTGGACCCCTTGAGGAATTGCCATCATGATGAACCATAACCACGCTTGTTTCTCACTGACGATACACTGTGTCAAGTGTCCAAAATGTCAAGAAATATGCAGTTTATTTGACAGTACCAGCGGATATATTGTTGTGATAACCATGTATTGACATATTCCATTACAATACTGATATCCCAAACAATATTTGGATAAATACATACATTACAAAAGTCTACTTTAAATAATCCCTTCAGGGAATCTGTATGTAATGAAAACTACAGAATTGGCCAAAAAAAAAGAAAAAGGAGTAAAAACAGGTGAAGTACCATTGACCATTTAGTTAAATTACATTAGAAAACACACAAATACAATTGTACAATCCAAATGACTGAATGTCAACTTTTAGTGCACATGCGGACAGTACGAAGGCGTTTTGTGACACAAAAGGTGAACCGTTAGTTACCATTCACAACCTCGGGAGATAGAGTGAGTGGTGGAGAGGGAGAGACAGAGATGATGGAGGGCTGAGAAAAAAAAGGCAGAAGACGAAGGCCTAGATTTAAAATCAGATCAACACTGCATAGCTGGTATTTTGGCCATGTCGGAGGTGTAACTGTATCAGAGCTGGCAAACCGGTGAGCAAGCGGTTCGTGTGGTCATTGTCACGAAGCCACACCCATTCGCGGTAAAGTTCACAATGAGAAAGCAAGCCTAGGCTATATAGAAATAATGACTCAAATTTAAAATCATATTATGGAATAATATCAGCCTAATTGAGGTGTAGGTTACAACACACATTCCAGTATTCAAACTTGTAAAAAGGCTACATGGGATTATTACTAATGCGACACGGTGCATCCAATGTCCACGATCGGTTTAACGCCTGGAGACGTTTACAGATTTGACGGCGCCAACGTAGTTACACCTCCGACATCGCCTAAATAAAAACAATGAAACTGCTATTCAGTTGTCGGTTATTGCGGGTTAAGGCAGAACTGATAGAATCTTGCCCCAGACATCCTACATAACAAATATATCCACTGTAAATGAAGGTGAGAGGTCACCCTGCCGGCCTAAAAGAGGATGAGTGCCAAGGTGGGAGGAGCCCCTGTAGAGGACAAATGTAAAGAACTAGAATGCATAGAACACCCTCCCTCAGCAATCAGATGGGGAGGCAGGTAGCCTAGTGGTTGGACTAATAACTGGAAGGTTGCAAAATCGAATCCCCGAGCTGACGAATCTGTCGTTCTGCCCCTGAACAAGGCAGTTAACCCAGGCCATCATTAAAAATAAGAATTTGTTCTTAACTGACTTTCCTAGTAAAATAAACAAATAAAAAATACCTTTGGCAGTGAAGTAGGCCTGGATATACAAAGGGCCACTAGGACCCTTGGCAATCTACATGGACAAGAGGAGGGATTCACTCTATACATTCTATCTCTATAAGAAAAACAATCACATGTGGAAGGGAGATTGCAGTAACACAAAGACTTACATAGAGACCATAAAGAATCCCCACTGCACAGGCAAAGTATACAACAGCAAATTATCAAGGAGTGTCTGACAAGGATGGGAGATCTTGAGGGGGAAGGCTCTAGTAAATCAAAACCATTTTCTGGGTTCCTGGTGTGGGTCCAAAAACATGATTCATCCTGCAAAGCAAGAAAGTATGTTTGACTTTATATGCAGTTTTAGTTTCTTTCATTATCACCCTTCGTGTTGTGGAGTGCTTTAATTTAATTGAGAAGTATTAAAATGCAAAAAAATAATGTTTACTTTTTCAAGAAACCTGCCCCAGGTAAGTATTCTTTGATTGGCTAGTTCCCCAGGTAAGTATTCTTTGATTGGCTAGTTCCCCAGGTAAGTATTTTGATTGAATAGTGCCCCAGGTAAGTATTCTTTGATTGACTAGTTCCCCAGGTAAGTATTTTGATTGAATATTGCCCCAGGTAAGTATTCTTTGATTGGCTAGTTCCCCATGTAAGTATTTTGATTGAATAGTGCCCCAGGTAAGTATTCTTTGATTGGCTATTTCCCCAGGTAAGTATTTTGATTGAATAGTGCCCCAGGTAAGTATTCTTTGATTGAATAGTACCCCAGGTAACAATTATTTGATTGGATAGTGCCGCAGGTAAGTAGTCTTTGATTGGCTAGTGTCCCAGGTAATTATTATGAGAAAGAAAAAAAAAATCTAAGAGGGTTTTTGATATGTAACATTGCACTCCAGTACCTTGTCGATATGTAATGAACTGTAGGCAACACTTTGTTTGTACAACTACGCCGGTCGACAAACTGTCTTTGATAGAGTGGCTGTATAGGCTCAGGAGAAGACGACATCCTAGTGACTCGGTGCATGAGCAGAGAGTCTTTGAGCAAATGCTGAATACAGTATCAATGGAAACACAAGGGTTGGTGACTATGCGTCAGTAAGGTCTTTGATATGTGATAGATTTGAGCATTAAAGCTGAAGATAGGTTTTGGTTGCAGTGAGCACCATAAGGAATACATTCAGGACTGCACCACGTCATAAAAGCACGAGAACGCATTCTGAAACAAGCGGTAGAGCACAACCTACAGTACATGGTGTTCTCAAGAGATGAGATTCCATCCCAGTGCATATTGCTATAATAATAACGTAACACAAGTAGGATGTGTTCAGATGCATACCATTCTGCATTTAAAAAGATGGTGGCGTATCGAATATGAATACAAAACAAGGTAACATTTAAGGACTACCATAACGGGCAAAAGTTTACCTCATGAGTTAGTGTGTTGTCTGTCCTTCCACAAAAAAATGTAATCAAATTAGGCGAGCAACCAAAGTGGATCTCCTTAGAATACTGTATACAAAATACTTCTAGATATTATGCAAAACTGGGGTAGGCCTTTTATCTAAAGGATTCAAATAAAATAACAATTCTGCATTGCTAGTCACCATGGCCAATCAGATCTGAGGAAAACGGCAATCCAAGGCATGTTTCACTTATGTGTAGAATTATATGTGAAGCAACAACGGTGTGAATACAGTACGAGTAAATCGCAACATGGTCTGGAAATAAAACACACTCAGCCCATGGCTTTTACCACATTCAAGAGAAGCGAATACATCCGTTTGTTGTATTTGAGCCAAGGTAGCTGCTATGCTAGTGCTCTGTTTCTCTGTGAAAAGCAAAGATATAAAATAATCTGTTGAAAAGTGCTTTCAGATTTCAATATAAAAACAACATTCTGTTCTCGTGGGAAATTAAATTAACTTGACTCAACTTGAAACGTCCAATTGTTACCGTTTCACCTCTGAATCCCAGAAAAAACAGGATGCCATCAGCAAGTCAAAACCAGACAGATATGCGACTATTATGACACCATCAGTCCGTACATCGGACTCTCCAATAAGGATATTACATATTCATGGCTTCCCATGTGTAAGTGTTCATCATAGACGAGAGCGTTTTTTCAAATGTGTTTCCTTATTCTGAAACTTGCTTATGCGGCCCATTTCTCTGAATTCAATGCCATTACGTTAAAGGAAAATATCACTAAGAAAACTGTTTTAGTATTCGTTGCATTACGCCACATTTGATACATTCCCAAAATGTTTTGTATTTCCGCGATCAAGCTTTCAAGATCTAGAATTGTCAAAACACAGTATGATGCGTTTTTTCATCATATGATTTGTCCTAAATAAAAATGTATCAACCCCTACAAAAAAGTCCATTAATTAAAATCCACACAATTCACATTTCCAGTTGCTACAGGATTATATTCCTGCTGTGGTCAAATTAAGATCCTACATCTGTACATGCAAAGCTCCCAGCAGCATTGAGCAGCATTGTGATTTTTTTTGTTGAGTTTCGCTTCAGAGAGTTTTAGTTCCTGGCAGTGATGCGTGACCACTTCAGGACCATGCTCCACGTTTATAAAACGTAGCACTTCATTAATAAAAATACTGGCACAGTAGCTGAAGGCATAGAAAATGAATAGCACGATCTGATAGGCTAATACTATAGGTGTAGAGCACTCCAATAACAAGAATTGCACACATCCCTCTGTACCAACACCGTAGACAAAATAACATGTTTCAATACACAAAAGCACACGATTTTCACAGTGACATACAAAAAATATCCACATTGCTTTCCATTTTTTTTGACTGCACTTGAAGTATGGAAGCATTTTCCTGTTGCTCTTGAGTGACTTGGATGAGTTGAGTGGCTTCTTTTGTTTCATGGCTGGTCTGAGGTGTTTCCATGGTTTCCACTGATGTCATGGTTGTCCTCTGTTTTCCAGGCTGTGGTTCTCTAAGGTTGGAGGGTTGAGTGGAGGGGGTTCTAGCAGCTAGACAGCTGACGGTTAAGGGGGGGGGGGGGGGGTAGGTCTAGCAGCTAGACAGCCGACGGTAAAAGTAGATGTAGCCCAAGTCTTTTGGAGGCTTTTCTGACAAACACACTTTATGGTCATTGAAGATCACCCATCTGAGATAGGGGGGGTGGAATAAAGCATAGGTAACACATTGTGTTAAATTCTCATCTTATACGTTTAGTTTCGTCTTGATTTCTACATGCCATATTGTAGATTACTGATTACAAAATGATCCTACCAGTCTCTTAGGACAGTGTTTCCCAATCTGGTCTGTGAGGATCACTGGTCAAGCAAAGATAATACTTGATGGACTCCAAATATAGCAAACGTGATTCAACTCGTCAACTAATGATCATGCCCCTGATTAGTTGAATCAGGAGTGCTAGTGTTGGAATAGATCAAATATGATGTGCATTGCAAACGGCTAGTGGTCCCAAAGGACTAGTTCGGGAAAACAGTCTGTTTAAATCACTCATTTGAAATCCTTCATTGTGAAAGAGATTGTGGTTTAAAATCATCTAGCAGAGATCAATGGAGAGTATGTAAACTGTGACGGACTTACCTTCCTTCCTTCTTGATATGACATACATAACGACCAGACATAGTGGACGCTCCCATGTGGCTGATGAAAGCAAAAAGCTCGTAACCTGTAAAACAGGAAGTCAAATCAATCAACAACAACTCCCTTGTCAACAGAACAGACGCATTTTGCCTACAGTATAGCCATAAGGAGTAGCTTGTAAAACGGACTCATAAAACACAACTATCATTTTCAGCAATTATCTGATCCTATCTCCAGTGTTATGGGATGTGTTTAATCCTCACCTGATCCTATCTCCAGTGTTATGGGATGTGTTTAATCCTCACCTGAGGATGTCTTTCTTACCTTGACAAGCATGCAGATGGTAGTTGGAGAGACTGTGGTCCATGATTTCTATTTGCGAGTTCAAGATAAAAAATGCTGAGACCATGCGTAGCATGAGTCTCCTCAAACATGCTAAACCCAAAATGTGATGAAAGAACAGTGCACTTACCTTCCTTTTACAGAATGGTGTTAGAATGGAAGTTTAAGATTAGCCCTTCACAATTAGGGAAAGGCTGATTTTGTTCAGCAAAGCAGTGAGAGAACATTCACTTTGTATTCAGAGCAGCTACATATATTTTAGATCCAGCTCCATCTGACACATCTCTCTGTGTGGAACTCTTCTCCTTTTGTCATTGTGCTCATAATGGTTATGGACAGGACTGCGGAGGGTGGGGCTGATCTTAGATCAGTGTATGAGGTCAGAGGTCATGCAGAGTCACTCACGTCCGGGTCCGTCTTTGATCCGGGGGCCCGAGGCATCCTGGTCTGGGGACAGCGTGGAGTGGCTGTTCGTGTTTGCGTTGGAGAAGGTGTTGTTGTTGGGCTCCATGATGTCAGACATGTCCAAAAGGTCGTCACTAGGCTCCTCCTCCTCCTCCTCCCTCTCCGGGTGGGTGAAGATCCAGTCCAGAGCCCTCTCCAAGTTGTTGTTCTGAAACAACAAATGTTATTTCACAGACCTATTTCAGGTGGTGTTAACTGGTAATAAGTAGTACTTTCTGGTATTGGTAAACAATTCAACACAAATGACAACCAACTTGCTTGTTTCAAAGAAAATAAAAGGTCATAATTGGTACAAAAAAAAGGTTTACAAAAGTGTTTTTCGACAAGCCCCATAGGAGAACCCTGTTTGGTTCCATGTCGAACCCTGTTTGGTTCCAGGTAGAACCCTGTTTGGTTCCAGGTAGAACCCTGTTTGGTTCCAGGTAGAACCCTGTTTGGTTCCATGTAGAACCCTCTGTGTAAAGGGTTCTTCCTGGAATCACAAGGGTTATTTCTACCTGTACCCAAACAGGGTTATTCAAAGGGTTCTCCTATGGGGACAGCCAAAGAACCATTTTAGTTTTTTTTAGGTTTTATTTTTTTTCTTCTAAAAAAGTGTATGCTAAATTGTCATGTAATTACCATTTTCATTACTGTATCTGATAATCAGCGGCCTTGTGTTATGGACATACAGTAGAGTATGTTTTCCTATCTCCCCTCAATCTTCTCTCAAACTCAAAGATGGACTTCTCTCAAATGTAACAGGATTGAATGGCATAATTCAGAAGATGGACACCAGTATGTAACAGATTGACTGGCACGCTTCACCAGTATGTAACAGGAGTGACTGGCATGCTTCACCAGTATGTAACAGGATTTACTGGCATGCTTTACCAGAATGTAACAGGAGTGACTGGTGTGCTTCACCAGTATGTAACAGGATTTACTGGCATGCTTCACCAGAATGTAACAGGAGTGACTGGTGTGCTTCACCAGTATGTAACATGATTGAATGGCATAATTCACCAGTATGTAACAGGATTGAATGGCATAATTCACCAGTATGTAACAGGCATAATTCACCAGTATGTAACAGGATTGACTGGCATGCTTCACCAGTATGTAACAGGATTGACTGGCATGCTTCACCAGTATGTAACAGGATTGACTGGCATGCTTCACCAGTATGTAACAGGATTGACTGGCATGCTTCACCAGTATGTAACAGGATTGACTGGAATGCTTCACCAGTATGTAACAGGATTGACAGTTACAAAACCAAAATGTAACAAGATTGGTAACATCAAAATAAATAATCCAACGCCGCTCTCATTCTCATTCTCCATGTATGGTCAATTCCCTCAAGTAGCCTCAGCCTTTAATCCAGAATAGAGGCGTGATTCATTCACCACAGACGCCAGTGCTGAGAGCACATGGTGGGGGTGTGATCTGATGCTGCCTGCTCTTACTGGCCATGCCCAGACAGGCAGACAGACAGGTCAGTGAGGTCGAACACTTCCTGCCTGCTCACTCGGATATTATGATAGGATATTGTTAGAATACCCTCTGCTGTTTCACAGCCCTACTCCACTCACGAGGACCCTGGGCTTTTTTATGAGAAAAGTCTGGAAGGCAAGGGGTTTAGGGGTGTTAGGGACGGTAAACAAGGAAATCAGGGGGTCTGTTTTGGTAGAGGGTCTGTTTTAATGCTGACAGGGCAGGTGACAAAAAGAAAAATAACCACTATAATGGAATTCTACTGGTATATATATATATATTGTGGTGATATACAACTCATAACGTAATTGAATTAATTAGTTGTTTCCTGGCTTAAATGAAAAGGGTACATTTATTAAATGTAAATGTAAATGTAAATTTAAGGAACACACAAGCAAACGCATCAAAATGACTGTGCTATAGTTGCACGTATGACATGCACCGATCTGACTCATAGAACTGAAAAGATGAAAGCGCATAGCTAGACTCATTGCTCTATTTGTAAACAGAATGTAGAACAGGGGATCTCGGAGCCACCAAGAACATGGAGGGGTTATTAAAATGGCTAAATATCAGCCAACAAGCTGGCCAGTCAAGTTGTTTATAGCTCAGGGAGCAGGATTCTCAGGTTCTCCTGACTCCAGCACGGTTCGGTACTATAGAAAGCAACTCCCCGTCATTCCTGCAGCATATCAATGGCACTATTTCTGGCCATGATGTGTCTAAAATAGAAATAGCAAGCCCAAGATCAGACGGAGAAATAGAATATATTGGTTAAACAATGTTTGGGAAATGAAACATGATAAAGCCCTCCCTTTCAATTATTTACATATCTTGATCCTGTTTATTGTCCATACTCCTGAATACAATACATACACCTCTACATTATGCCAACTCACATTTGAACAAGCTTCATTAAAAACGACCGAAGCACTACTGCCTACTGAATGCATCCTGGGCCAGGACAATATGTTTGTGTGGTTTTCACCAGAGTGAGTGTGTGAGCAGGAGAAGAAAGAGAGTCACTGACCGTGGCTTTGAGGGCTTGGACTGTGTGGCGGCGGGGGAAGCCCATGGACGTGAGGATGGCGATGCTCTCCTCCGGAGGCTGGTTGTCCAGGGGGGTGGCTGCCAGGCCCAGGCTGGCCATGGAGGGGCCTGGCTCCATGAAGGAAGGAAGGGCCAGGGGCTCAGCAAAGTCTGGAGGAGAAGAAGAGAGAGAGAGAGAGAGAGAGAGAGAGAGAGAGAGAGAGAGAGAGAGAGAGAGAGAGAGAGAGAGAGAGAGAGAGAGAGAGAGAGAGAGAGAGTGACACATCCAGCATCAACGGCCTCCCCTCCTCCATCCTGCTTAAGGTCAGAGGTCACCACTAGAGTGCAGTTCATTTGGGAGGCCTGAGAGAGAGAGTTCAATAATGAGTGTTGGATTTGGTAAAAAAAAATAGTAATTGCTCATTTGGTAGGTCATGCTTATTTTTCTTTGAATATAGGTTTCGCAATGGTTAGGATGTTTTACGAATAAACTTGTATAAAAGTGGACCTACGTGGCATTTCTGCAACTTTATTTTAAAACGACTACATATCATAGGTGTGTCTGTTGTTCTCATATGACCTCTCATTGGCTAGAATGGTCCCACCTGACCTCGTCTCCTTCCGCCGACCTTCCATCTATAGATCATCTTTGATCCTAATAAGTAATCGCCTATTCAAACACAGGCCAAATCAGGAAGAGCACCCTGGTCGATCAGTTAAAAGGACTGTTGATATGATTATAACAGAACAAGGCAGATGGAGGAGGAGAGTTTACAGTCAGAAAACGACTGTCCCAGTAAATCTCGGAGAACATTAATACTGAGGTCATCATAATGCAGCATATCAGGCTGGCTGGTGACTCATGCATATTTAAAAGCAATTCGACACGAGCAGTTAAGGATTTAATAATATAATAATAATATATGCCATTTAGCAGACGCTTTTATCCAAAGCGACTTACAGTCATGTGTGCATACATTCTACGTATGGGTGGTCCAGGGAATCGAACCCACTACCCTGGCATTACAAGCGCCATGCTCTACCAACTGAGCTACAGAAGGACCCACACTAGACTAAAACAGTTCAAAGATTTAGGAAGGGAAGAAAGAAAGAAGAAAACAACAGGTGGCAGCTTTAAAAAGTTACAATACAACCCTGTCTTTGGAGATGTCAGTTCTCTATAAACATGTTATAGCCTAGTTTGATTTACATAGTTATCACACACCTGTGCAAGTTGACTGTGTGCTCTCAACCACATACATATAAATAGACCGTTATTAAAACCCACCCACTAACACGTGTACATTCCCACACGTGTACGTACTGTGCATGCATAAACACACTCAATATTTCTAATATTTTGAAGGAAAATCATTGTGTCTTTTAAATATGTCTCTGGCATGTTCCTGTGGAAAGCATTTATACTTAAGAAATTCTTCAAAACAGAAGCATGTCAATTAGCAGAACTTAAACACACACACACACACACACACACACACACACACACACACACACACACACACACACACACACACACACACACACACACACACACACACACACACACACACACACACACACACACACACACACACACACACACACACACACACACACGTAATGAAGCCTGAAACAAACAAGCACGGAATGTTGTGTTTTTCTGCCTGAAGGATAACTTGTTATTTACTTAAACAGTGTCATTTCACGAACAGAGGATTGCTAATAAGGTGT
The DNA here is from genome assembly GCF_021184085.1 of Oncorhynchus gorbuscha. Classification (NCBI taxonomy): domain Eukaryota; kingdom Metazoa; phylum Chordata; class Actinopteri; order Salmoniformes; family Salmonidae; genus Oncorhynchus; species Oncorhynchus gorbuscha. Next base: position 9,850,066 of record NC_060174.1, on the reverse strand, counting down.
CGTTTATGTGAGAAAGGTTGTCGTTGCTGCGACAGGCCCATGGTAATGCTCCATTCCCATCTAGGTGGGGAAACCTAACTAGTCGCAGGAATAGTAATTTACCCCATCATACAAATCTGGAGGGAACTATTTAGTCATCTTTTGACAGCTTTCTGGGAACTGGTGTAATGTAATGAGGAAGGGACAAACTAGTCACACAAAAGTGTCATTAGAAAGTAAATATGAAAATAGGAATTTAAGTCATGGATAGCTTTAAATAAATAAATATATATATAAGCATTCTTCATGCACACAGGATGATTATTTCCCAGATGCGGGAGGAAAACCTTTTGGTCCAGTGGTGATTTTGTCAATTATTATTATGTAGATTACATTTTTAATCTCTGTCTGTTTTCTCCCCCGAAATCAAAGGTTAACCTCCCCTTTAACACCTCACAGGTTTAAAATAACAAATCCTAAAATATCCTAAAATATGCTTTCATGATCAACAGTAAGTATACCTGGCAGAGTAGTAATGGACGAGAATGAGAATGGACGGCCATGTTGGCGTTTTGTCTCTTTTGTTACTTCTAATAACGGATAGTTCATCCCTGGTCCAATAATATCTTTCCATGCTAAAAAAGGAAGTAAAGGAAGTGAGAGTTGTGATAGGTCAAACAGCTCGAGGAGTGTGTTGGTAAACAACTATCACCACAGCTTTCATTACTGTTGCGCCTGCTAGGAATAAAATGGACATTTCTTCCCTTCCAACCTTCTATGTCAAGTTTCCAAAACTTGTGTCCTTTTGTCTTGTGACCTATTCATCTTAATTTTAAGCAGAATACGATTATCTGAGCGCTTTAGTATTGGACATTAAAACAATCTCTTTACATTGTTTGTATAAGCAACAAATAGAGAGTTACAGCATGTAGTTATGAATTACCCATGGAGAATTATACAACGATATTAGCCCTTAAAGAGCCAGAGCATCAGGGTGACAAAGTATTCCCTGACAACTCAGCCACAAAGGACCACACACACACACACACACACACACACACACACACACACACACACACACACACACACACACACACACACACACACACACACACACACACACACACACACACACACACACACACACACACACACACACACACACACAGGCCTGTCTCCTGCTCTGACACACATGTCATTTCAGTGATGTTTCAGTGCGTGCACTGCACACGCCCACCATACCCAGAAGAGGCTGGTGGAATCGGGCTAGATTTACATCCATGTGGTACGATCTGTCTATGTGTGATGGTCTCCTAGCTCTTACCAGGCTCCTCCATGTGGGCTATGATCCAGTTGAAGGCCATTTCAGGGCCCATGTTCCCTGTGTAGTAAACGGCCTTCCGACAGGCCTCCAGAGGGAAGCCCATCTCCGCCAGCTGCATCGCCGCCGACTCGTCTATATCTGGGGCTGAGAACAAGCCAAAAAGCAACCACTAACTTAACAAGAGCTTACGAATCAAAAACTCCCTAACAACAAACAACCTGCCCCACAAAAAAAGTTGTATTTTTTGCGAGTAGGCAAGTTACGAGGAGGTTGCATCAGCTGTTGGGTTTGCGTCGTCAGGCTTATATCGTCATGACTGCAGAACTCAGAATAACACTTGTTCCCTTATATCTGCAGAACTCAGAATAACACTTGTTCCCTTATATCTGTTCCATGTTTTATATCTGCAGAACTCAGAATAACAATTGTTCCCTTATATCTGCAGAACTCAGAATAACACTTGTTCCCTTATATCTGCAGAACTCAGAATAACACTTGTTCCCTTATATCTGCAGAACTCAGAATAACAATTGTTCCCTTATATCTGCATTACTGCAGAACTCAGAATAACACTTGTTCCCTTATATCTGCATAACTCAGAATAACAATTGTTCCCTTATATCTGCATAACTCACAATAACACTTGTTCCCTTATATCTGCAGAACTCAGAATAACACTTGTTCCCTTATATCTGCATAACTCACAATAACAATTGTTCCCTTATATCTGCAGAACTCAGAATAACACTTGTTCCCTTATATCTGCAGAACTCAGAATAACAATTGTTCCCTAGTTGTAAATCTTTGCTTTATCTGGGTTAGATAACTCACAATAACACTTGTTCCCTTATATCTGCATAACTCAGAATAACAATTGTTCCCATATCTGCATAACTCACACACTTGTTCCCTTATATCTGCACTCACAATAACAATTGTTCCCTTATATCTGCAGAACTCAGAATAACACTTGTTCCCTTATATCTGCAGAACTCAGAATAACAATTGTTCCCTAGTTGTAAATCTTTGCTTTGGGTTAGATACCACACACACACACACACACACACACACACACACACACACACACACACACACACACACACACACACACACACACACACACACACACACACACACACACAAGGGTATGATGGAATACTTACAATCTGAGGAGTTCATTGAGTCATCTGAAAAGTAAAGTGAAGAAGTGATTATTTTCAAGGTACAACATAAATATGTATTTTTGATGAGCTAAATCCAACAGTGTAGTCTACAACATCAAAGCTAATGGATGAATTCTCTCAATATGTGGTAATATGGACCTAAACAGCGTCCTTACAATTCAGGTCACACTTGAGTTTTAATAACAAATGTTGTGCCACTGAAAACTGAAAGTATTGACTATTATAGCTCAAAGGCGGTAAACTTATTTGTACTGTTTTTTTCTCTATTAAAAACTGATGTACCGTATGGTAAATCAATGCTAAATCCGTAAAACTAATTGATGGGAAATGATGCATTTCAAGGTTTAAAAAAAGAAACTTGCAAATCAATCAGAAGCCCTTAGGCGTTGTCCCGAGACAGAAATGTAATGAATATCTATTGATACAGGTCCAGGGACATGGGCTGGTGTTTAATATATGATTTTTGAAGCTGCTCTGACAAAGGCTACATAAATCCCCAAAACCTTATAAACAACATTGTGAATCACTATTTGCATTATGTAGGTAGGACGGTTGGACACCTCCCTAAAGATAGGATATAAGATAGTCAAGAAAACAAATCTCCAACTGCTTTGTTCAGTTTTCAGCAACAGTCCATCAGACGAGATCTCATATGAAAGTTTTCAGAAATCACTCCATTGGGTATTACCCCCAAAAAGCAGCACTTTAGGTAGGGGGAAGACATTAATTTGGTTATACTCGTCTGTTGAAATAAAAGAGTTTGAACTTTTAAAGCCTGAGTCACAGTTTAAAATCAGTTGAACTGACAGTTTTAAGTCATCCATCTAGCAAGAGGGTAATATTTTATTAATGCAATAGTGTAACCACTCCAGAAAGCTATGACCTTTGGCTTTCACCTGGAATCATTTATGTCTGAGAAAACAACTTTTTAACCCATATGATCTAGTACACAATAAAATTATAATAAAATATATACAAATATGATGTTATGATAAAGAAATGTAAAAAACATTGTTACTGAATAAGCTTTTCCATTCTTTATAACTATGTCCATATATAGTTAAAAATCTGTTTTAGGAACATCTATCCCAGATATTTCACCTTCTTTATTACTTTCCCAAACATATCATGACATTAGTGGTCAAAATCTGTTACATTTGTGAACGTCTAAATCAACAGCGTGCCGTCCTGTAGACAAGGTGAGAAAGGCTGTGAGAAAGTAAAAGGGCTCCATTTAGTCGTTCTGAGCATATGCAATGTGTCTGCCTCCGACGTAAAACAAAATGTTTTGACTACCACACAAAATGTCTTCGTTATTTTAGGTTTAAGGAAGTGTGTAGGTCAGATTCTTTCATCGTAGAGCTATGAACGTTGTGTATTTACATCTGCCTGCTCGAGACAAATTCAGCAATTGCTTTGCCATGTCTGTGCCGTAAAGCGTTCAAGCTGGATAGACGTTTGACGTAACATTGCAGTGAAGTGATATAAATGGATGTAATGATGCAACTGACCACCAGAGGGAGGAAAATACAAGTTTATTCGACAGAGGATGTTTACAAGGTCCTAGCAAGGTCTGGATGGCTGTCTTCTGACTTATAAAACGGTGGGAAATCAATAAAATAAGGCATGTAAACATATAGATATTTTTCTAAGTCATTCTAGAGCCTGATGTCGGGGACTTTCAGCTTAAGAGATTCTCAACAAGGTTGAGGCATCTTCAACAATGCAGCCATCACATCACCAGAGCACTACAGAGTTATTTTTATTGCTTGCCTGGAGCACATTTCCAGTGTTTTGGGGTTTAGGACTGTACAGCACACAATGTGCCTGGTACCTGCTAAAATATTAACAGTGCACTGTTGCTAAATCCATCCAAAACAACCGACTCTGAAGGAAGAGTGGAGATAAATATCACAAAGAGAGTAGACGGGCATACTGAGCACATCAACTACAAAGAGTCTCACATTTAGGGGGAAGAGGGGAGGGGAAAATGGATAGTTGACATCCCAGGACCCCAAGTGGCTGGTGAGACGGATGACAACGTGTGACAGATTTAGCTTGCCCCAAACACCAGCTTTCCTTTAGGACCAAGACCATTGGTCAGAAAGTCAAGGCCTGCTTCCACCCGGCACACCTGAAAGTGATCCTTACCTCTGGTGTCTTCAGGCAGGACGATGGGGGGGGTGAGGTCAGGGAGCTCTTCCTCTCCTGCCTGCAGCCCTGTGCCCCGGAGTCGAGACAGGTCCAGGAAGTCTGGTACGTCTATGGACAGATCTGTGGAACAACAGTAGGTCAGAGGTCAAACAACTAGGGTGTGTTGATAAGGCACCAAATGGACAAACAGGGAGGGACTACCGGAATTTGTCCAATAATCAATGCTCATTTTAGTTCTCTGTTGCAAAACGTTTTTGGTTGTGTGTCCATATAAATGCAACGCAGAGATTCTACTACAGAATGGACTGGAAGAGGAGAAAACCAGTCTGGAGAAGACTTGGGTATGAAGATTCCAGCGTATTACAACATGACCATGTTCACCACTAGAGCCACAGTACCAAACACAAGATGTAGTGTATCAGTATCAGAGAACATAGGTAGGTGTTCAAGGCATATTCCATCTGTACTGTCCAGGTAGCCCTGCACCACGGCACTCAGCTTCATATGAAACACATGGAAACATCACAAGATCAAGAGCCACGAATCTCAAAGAAACCAGACTTGTTTAATACTTCAGTCGACTAAGATGAAAACCAGACGAAAAACAGGTCTCAATTGTCAATGGCACGATGCAAGAGTAACCTCCTGCTTATAAATAGTTAACCTTCTTCAATCCTTTGCATTTTAATTTGGGAGTACTTAAAAAAAACACAGGTAGAGCAAGAGCTTAGATAACCGTTTTTTTTCTCAGGGCAATGCATCGTCTAATAGCTTGGATCCAAACTAAATAGTTCTGTTTTACTTAATGAAATGAGTCTTCTGTTCAGTTTGGATCCCGACTGTCTTGTCTGTGTCCTCAGTGGACCTCAGAGAAACATTGTGTGACAGCGCCCTCTGCTGGGGATCCACAGAACTGACTTAATAATAGGCTACAAGGAGAGAGTGTATTCTAGGCCTTCAATGAAAAACCATAAAATACCTTAATATAATTTTACAATGACACAAAAGTTCAAACATAAATCAGCATCCTCTTGATACTAGTGAAAATCTTGGATGCAGACGAGACAAACAATTTGTGGAGAGACATTAAGTTCTCTTACTCACCTAATTTCTTTGGAACCCAGTCAACCCCAAATGTGAATTTCTTAATCTGCACTACCAGATACTCTGGGAAGGAGGCGAAACGGGAAGTCCTGGAAAGAAGAGAATAGTAAATATATTTTTTTTAAAGAAGAAATATCTTTCACAAATTTACAAGATTAAAAACTTAAAATGGTAAAAATGTCCCCCTAGTTTACATACTATGTACCAATATATCAGCTTTAATATTGCAGATAGATTGTGGCTTCTATCAATGTAATTGTCTGCGTGTTACAGTGCAAAATAACTTGCAGGTGCAGAGTACAAAAAGCAAAGGCATGAAAGAAATATCCCCACACACTGCTGAAACTGAGGGAATGTTCAATAGTGTGTGGCGTTGACCTTTCTTCAAGGTCATAGACCAGGACCTTTGCTTACTTGACTCCAGCTGACTTGGCCTGCAGTGCTGAGCTCCAGAAGTCGGGGACGTTCTCTGGCTCTGTGAAGGCCTGCAGGCACGCTGTGAAGGGGATCCGGGCCCTCACAGGCTCTGGAGGGGCTCTCATGTTCTCCTCTGCCTCTCTTCGCTTGGCCTCATACGCTATCAACTCCTCTGTCACACAAACACAAAGCTATTTAACACACTCTACTGAAATGCTGTTGTTGTCGACAGACTCAGGTGATTGGAGTTTGGTGATTGTAGTCTAGGACCAAAAGGCTCCGTAAGAGCTTCTCCCCCAAGCCATAAGACTGCTGAACAATTAATCAAATGGCCACCCGGACTATTTACATTGCCCCTCCCCTTGTTTTTACACTGCTGCTACTCACCGTTTACCCCCAGTATATAGCCTTGTTATTGTTATTTTATTGTGTTATTTTTTATACATTTTTTAAAACTTTCGTTTATTTAGTAAATATTTTCTTAACTCTATTTCTTGAACTACATTGTTGGTTAAAACCTCTACAGGATTTGTGTGATTAGCACAAAAACCGCAGGACGGTTGAGCTAACGAAGGCTAATGTGATTAGCATAAGGTTGAAAGTAACAAAAACTATTCACTGGACATAGTCATATCTGATATGTGCAGAAAGCTTAAATTCTTGTTAATCTAACTGCACTGTCCAATTTACAGTAGCTATTACAGTGAAAGAATAACGTGCTATTGTTTGAGGAGAGTGCACAATTATCAACTTGAAAATGTATTAATAAACCAATTAGGCACATTTGGGCAGTCTTGATACAACATTTTGAACAGAAATGCAATGGTTCATTGGATCAGTTTAAAACTTTGCACATACACTGCTGCCATCCAGTGGCCAAAATCTAAATTGTGCATTTCAATGGTGAGAAAAAAACATGCGTTATATTCTTCTACATTAATTTCACATTTCCAAAAATTTCAAAGTGTTTCCTTTAAAATGGTATGAAGATTATGCATTTCCTTGCTTCAGATCCTGTCCTACAGGCAGTTAGATTTGGGTGTCATTTTAGGCAAGAATTGAAAAAAAGATTTAAGGGCTTGTAAGTAAGCATTTCACGGTAAGGTCTACTACACCTGTTGTATTCGGCGCATGTGACAAATAAAATTCTTGAAATGCCTTTGTTTCCCCAACAGTGAGGTATCAGTTATGTGTAATAATCTATACTACGCAGTATTGAGCATTTAAAAACACAAACACCCACCCCACTTTTGCATTCCCGAGATATCAATCCTACATGACATTTGAAGAGGAGGGCCGTGGGGGGGAGCAAGCAGCCCTGCTGGTTCTCATGGGGCCGGGCCAGCTGCCGGTGGGACCTTACCTCTGTTGGAGGCAGCCTCCATAGGGGCAGGGAGCTGCATCAGGTAGTCCACCTTCTGATTGTAGCACACCTTCTGCGTCTGGCAGCACTGCACACGCTCCTCCACCAGGTAGCGGAAGACATCACTGGGGTTCTCTGAGCCAGCACTGTTTCTCTGGAGAGAGGAAGGAGAGAGAGAGAGCAAGCGAGCGAGAGGAAGGAGAGAGAGCGATTGAGCGAGAGGAAGGAGAGCAAGCGAGCGAGAGGAAGGAGAGAGAGCGAAGGAAGGAGGGAGAGAGTGAGGAAGGAGGGAGAGCGATTGAGCGAGAGGGATTGAGCGAGAGGAAGGAGAGCGAGCGAACGAGAGGAAGGAGAGAGAGCGAAGGAAGGAGGGAGAGAGCGAGGAAGGAGAGAGAGAGCAAGCGAGCGAGAGGAAGGAGAGAGAGCGATTGAGCGAGAGGAAGGAGAGAAAGTGAGGAAAGAGGGAGAGAGCGAGGAAGGATAGAGAGAGAGAGGAAGGAGAGAGAGAGAGAGCAAGCGAGCGAGAGGAAGGAGAGAGAGCGAGGAAGGAGGGAGAGAGCGAGGAAGGAGAGAGAGCGAGGGGAAGGAAGGAAAGAGAGAGAGCGAGGAAGGAGGGAGCGAGTGCGGAAGAAGAGAGAGAGCGAGGAAGGAGGGAGAGAGCGAGGAAGGAGGGAGAGAGCGAGGAAGGAGGGAGAGAGCGAGGAAGGAGGGGGAGAGCG